>NW_027069722.1:218934-254756 GCF_002906115.3 Quercus suber | reverse complement strand
ATGTCAAGGGAGAAGTCCAGAAGCTTGAAAGCAAATTCCACACCATCCAGGCAATGCTCAACGATGCAGAGAAACGGCAAGTGAAGGAGGAAGCTGTGAAGCTTTGGTTAGATAAGCTCAAAGACGTATCCTACCTGATGGACGACGTGTTGGATGAGTGGAACACTGCCATGATCAAAGCAGAGATTGAGAAACAACAAAAAGATGATGAAGAAAAAGCTGAAACTAGCACTGTTGCTAAGAAAAGGAAGGTATGGTCCCTCATCTCAGTTCCTACTCTTTTGCAGCATCGTGCTATTGCTCATAAGATAAAAGAACTTAATGAAAAATTAGATGAGATTGACAGAGAGGGAGAGGTGTACAGGTTTGTATTGACTAGGGGCAATGAAGAAGTTGAGAGACCAAGAACAACTTCCTTTGTTGATGTGTCTGAAATTCTTGGTCGTGATAAAGTTAGGGATGATCTAGTGTGCATCCTATTGGGCAAGGGTAGTGAAGAAGTAAGAAACCCCCATGTCATCTCTTTAGTGGGCATGGGTGGTATTGGAAAAACTACTCTTGCCCAACTAGCCTATAATGATAATGAGGTGAAGGCACATTTTGAGATAAAAGTGTGGGTTTGTGTTTCTGACCCTTTCGATCAGTGCAAGGTGGCCAAAGAAATCCTTGAATCTATTGAACATCAATCCCCCAACTTGACTGCATTGCAAAGTCTATTGGATAGAATTTGCAATAAAGTTAGGGGAAAGAAGTTTCTTCTTGTATTTGATGATGTGTGGACGGAAGACTCCACAATGTGGGAGCCATTCAGAGATGCATTCAAATATGTTGCCCAGGGCAGTAGAATTATAGTCACCACACGGAAAGCAGAGTTGCAGAGATTATGGGACATGGGAGCATGATTAATTTGGAGGTATTGTCTAAAGAAGATTGTTGGTTGGTGTTTAAAAAAATAGCATTTTTTAATAGGGATCCTAGGCAATGTGAGCAACTGGAAGGCCTCAGTAGGCAAATAGTAGAAAAGTGCAAAAAAAAAAAAAAAAAAAAAAAAAACACGTTGGTTGATGAATTTATCTGGTTCTTAGTCATTTGAATTAGGCGATTTATTGTTTAGATTCGGTTATTTTGTGATTTATCTAAAATTGCTTAATAAATATCCAAACGAATATCCTTAAAAATCTCGTTCATTTGCGTATGTATAGACAGAAAACAGATCCAATGTCTACCTATATCTTTCTATTTCATTTACGGTTTCCTATTTATATGGGTTTTCCTCATTTTTTGATTTAAGGCTGCGGATATAGCACTAATCTCAAATAACCCATCTGGTTTTCTTTTGGTTCATGTAGAAAGACGATGAACTAAAATGGTTCCTGTGATCTTTGTGTTTCTGGGTCCAGGAATTTTAGCTTAAAGTAGAGATTTTTGGATGGTGGTGATGGTGAAAGATGATTTTTGTCTATACTGTGTGTGTTGGCAAAGTCCATTCTTGGCTTGATTCAGTGTTGCTCGTCAAATCTAGTACCTGGGACTTTTCTTTTATTTTGCTAAATTTATCAATTAATATTTTAATCGACTGCCAAACAGTCCTACAGATTAAAAATTTAATAACAACTTTAATTAGATTCTGAGTACTTTGAATTAGGTGATTTCTATTTTGCAGTATTCACATAACTAGCTAAGCATGTGGTTGCTTAGATTAAGTTATCTTGTGATATATCTAAAATTGTTTTAACTAATAAAAAATGATCATTGCAACAAATCTTACTCATTGACATATAGAGAAAACAACTCAAATGCCTACCTCTTTCTAACTCTTTAATAGTTTAATATTTACATGGGTCTTGCTAATTCTTTAATAGTTTAATATTTACATGGGTGTTGC
Source organism: Quercus suber (assembly GCF_002906115.3). Taxonomy (NCBI): domain Eukaryota; kingdom Viridiplantae; phylum Streptophyta; class Magnoliopsida; order Fagales; family Fagaceae; genus Quercus; species Quercus suber. Next base: position 252,871 of record NW_027069722.1, on the reverse strand, counting down.
TAATAGTTTAAATAACTCATATGGTTTTCTTTTGGGCAGTTTTGGCCCTTTCTCTAGTCAGATGACGAAGACAAAAAAGAGGACACTAAAGAAGAGGACCTATGATTTCTGTGTTTCTAGGTTCATGATTTTAGCTTCAAGTAGAGATTTTTGGATGACGATAGTGAAAGATGATTTGTGTGTGTGTGGCTGAAGTTCATTCTTGGCATTATTCAGTAATGCAAGTCTGATCTAGTCATGGTAACTTCTTCTTCTGCTTCATCTTCTTTTTTTTATTAGAACTAAATATTAATTAATTTTCCTACTTTCGTAAATATTCCCCAAAAAACAAAGAAATACAATTGGTAATTAATTTTTATGAGATTTTGGCCAAAATCTCAAACACGGACACCAACGACTTAATCCTATATTCTTTTTTGTGCGTGCTTTTGATATATGTATTAAGAGAATAATAAGATCTAATCACAGTTCATAGTATAAGATTTTAACATTTGCTTGTCGATTATAAGATCAATGACTTTTTATGTGGAAATAACTACAAATTTGTTAATGCTTTTATTGGTTATCTTAATCTCCATAAATTTGTTGAGTGACTCTATAAACTGATTGAGGTTCTGTCCACATTGATCAGACTTCAACAAAGATGAACCTAATGTTTTGAAACATGTACTTCTGTAGTTGTTAATTCTTAGCTCGTGTAAATTTTGAAGCAGTACTGTCTTGTGTCCTACTGAATACCAATTTATGTTTTCCACTGGTAAGCTTCAAGCTCTAGTTTTTGGCCCACTGTCCATGGATTTGAGTATAGAACAGTTCAAAATATTCACTAGAGTTTGAATAGAATTGATAATCAAGATATTGGAATGATCATTTTCATGATGTTTGTTAATTTCCTCTGCTTGTTAAATGCTCATTTGGAAGTGCTGATGTGGTACCATTTGTTTAACATTATTTACTGATTCTATACAATGCATATTCAGGTTGCAGTTTTCTAGTTCCCCATTGTGTCACTAGTTGAAAGGTGCTGGTCTCTTCAAAATCATTGTTGTTGTGAATTTATTCAATTTCCAAGTAATTAATTAATTGCAAGAAAAATATTATGATATAGATTTATAGATTTTTTTTAATATATATAAGACAAGAAATTCCCCCTTTTCAGGGTTCATAAAGTTTGCTACAAGTTCGGATTTTTGGATGGTGATGGTGAAAATTATTTTCATTTGAGCGTGTGTCCAAAAAGTTCAGCATTAGCTTGATTCGGCGTTGCAACTCTAATTTAGTCATGGATAACGCCTTCTTCTTCATCATTTTCCTTTTTTTCACCAAAATTTCAATTAATTATCCTACTCATCCCTCAAAAACTTAATAATTACAACTTCGGTAGATTAATTTAAGATTTTGGCCAAACTCACAAAGACACTGACACGAATGGTTCAATCTGGTGTGGAAGATTCTCTATTTGAAAAGAAAAGAAAAGAATAATACTGAATGAATGTTACTCAAATTTTAACTTGACATGTTGGCTTTCTTTTGTAGTCAATCTAAGTTGGCGACCCATGAAAAGAAATTTATGCAACAACTAGTCTTAAGAAGAAAGAGAGGGGTCATCAAGGCTTTAAAATGTTTTTGTTAATTATCAAGTACCAAAGTTATAGGGTTAGGTAATTGCTATTTATCAAGTTATAAAGAAATGTCATATGCTTGTTTCTTGTTTCAGAGTCTGAAGCATTTCGTTACATGAAAAAGTGTGAAGTACTTGAGGTCCGTTACCAGCAGGAAAGAAGAAGAAACTACATATACCTTGGCTTTGTTAGTTGGATCGTTTACTCCTCCACTCTGAGGTATATCTCGATATTTTCTTCTTAATAATCTGTTTGCTTTTCCATATCATTTTGTCCATCCTTGATTATGTCATGCTAAATATTTAATTCTTTTTGGCCTCGTTTGAACCAAACATCTGATTCTAATATCTAGGAATGTACATTTTGTGATGAACCAAATTTTCCCACATGGATGCACATTTGAGAATGGACCACAAAAGTAGGTTCTCTATCATTTCATAATGGAAGCAATGAAGTGCATCATGGAACATATCATGTGTAATCCATATTATATGGTGATAGATGAACGGTGAGCTAGGTAATTGACCTGTTTTCAACTTATGTAATTTCCAACGTTATGTTTTAGGTTTTGAATTTAGTTTGCTAATTTTCATGGTTTAGTGTTATACATTGAGGAGATTGATGAAAACAAAGGTGTGTGGATTTCTTGTCTTAGTGATTGAAGAGTTTTGTGTCATGGAAGCGAGGGGAGAGTGGAATGTTACCACCATGAGTGGTGGGGGATGAGATGAGAAATGCTTGCTTTTCTTTCTATCATTGTTAGTCACCCAATATGGAATGACATTCAAAACGGGAACTACCAGAATTAGTCACTAATATGTGCAAGGAAAGAAGAAGATGGAAATGAAGCCATTTTACTCTTGTTTGTTCTTGGTAGTTCAATTCTGATTCACCTATAGGTTTATTTATATTCCTCTTTTTTCTTCCTTAGATGCCATTGCGTTTGCCTTTTAATCCATGGTCAACAACCTTTTTTCCCAACCCTTAAGGGCCTTTGAATGTTTTGAATGCTTGAATCCTTTTTTCATTCAACAAGTTTAAGAAAAAATAGGGACAACCCCATAGCTCAAACCGTGTAAACCTTTTTTAATTCATCTAGTCTTATTGTTATAGGGTTATGTACTTGCTTTGTGTCAAGTTCTTACTATAATTTTGTACATTTTCATTGCCTCAGAGGCTGAAGTGTTTCATGACATGGAAGAGTGCAAAGTGGGGGAAGCAACCACCAGTAGATATGAAGATATTACAAATACCTTGGATCAAGTAACAATCATAGAAAAACATACTTGGTAGTAAATCAAATTTTTTATTGGTTTGTTGTGACTTCTTCGCTTTTTTATTTCCATCTGTCTCACTCAAGGAGTTTCCTCCACAGTGGTTTATTTCCTTCAATATGTAGGAAACTGTATCAATAGTATATGTCTGATTTTTTTAGGCATACGGCTAAAAACTAAAATGAAGATATTGCATAAACCAAAAATTTGCTTAGTTGCATCAATGCAATGTATCTGACTTGAATATTATTAGTTGCTTAGCATTTGTCTAATTAGCCTTCAGAAGCACTTTAGCTTACCTTGATATCTTCCTAACAATTGTAAAGAAACTTCCTTAAAGGAGGGCTGTAATCTCATATTGATTGTTTTCTAAGTAATTAATTATGGCTTAAATCATTGTGTATTTTCTAAATAAAGAATAAAATTTAGTGAAAATAGAAATTGGCTTTCATTTTTTGCTATTACAAAATCTATAGAGGAAAATTGGGGAATGCAAAACAATCCATAGCCAACGAACACTGTTAGCTTTTTTTTCTTTTTTATGGAGGTAGCGATCCTAGAAGTTGCACTAGTCTATGTTTAGTGCTACAAAATTATCTTACCTGCAAATCTTTTCAAAATGGTTTATGGTATCTGTTTATACTCTCATTCCTTTAACTGGTTATTATTGCAGGTTGAACTCAAAACCATGGTCCATATAGGTAAGCACAGCTTGCTCAAGAGGGAATGGTTATGCAAATGACTGAAATTTTATTTATGGCACCATAATTGGGAGAACGTGAGGTTTTAGTGGCACCTTTAAAGCTGTCTACAGCATTCAGGATCGAGGAATCTACTAAAAAGATCTTCCCTGCTATTGGTAACTTTAATATTTAACTTTTCATTGCCGCCTCAACGTTTCAAACAGCTCCAGTATATCTGTTTGATAGTTTTTGATTTGAATCTCATCAGTTTTACTTAATGGGAATAGACATAGGTCAAGAGCGGCTTTTGTGATTTATGAGGTAATGTAAATTGATTTACCATTTTATTGGGGTTTTTGTTTTATGGAGATAAAATTGGACTTTTTTAAGTTCCCTGATTTTGAAAGGACGGACCATGCGATATTAAGATGTTGCTACAAAATTATAATCTATACATTTGTAACTTTTGTTAAAGAGTACTCTTCTCAGTAGGAAATTTGGAGTACTGTCAAAAGATTTTGCAGCTAGACCTCCTAAAATCATTGACAATGTCATATCTTGCTCATCTCCTGGTGTAATCTATTATTAAATCTCAAAACAATCTTCTTCTGTTTATCATACATGAATTCAGATCATATACAAACCTCTAGTTGTTACAAATAGCATTAGACCAACAGATTAACATATACCATATGGACAGATTATTTATGATGGATGAAGAAGAGAAGATCAATCTCAAAGTGGAAACCCCATCAGCAACATCAAGGATTCAATTGAGGAAGGAAATGAGCCCGAGCTTGACACCACTCACAAAGGAAAGTGACAAAGATAATGCCTCTCAAAATATATTATATGGTATATTTTTCCTTTAACTCCCATTTTTTTGTTTGATTGTCAAATCCATACTAATTGCTGCTTCTAATTTGAACAAAGTCTTTGGTAGTTCTGTTTTGTTGGAGGAATTAGGATTATATTTTCAGGGTTATTTTTATGCTCCTCATCTTGCATATGAGTTAAATAAGTTGCAAGGCATAGTAGTAAAGTTTACTGTAGTAATTAGCATTGTGCTGCAGGATATAGTCTGTCCCCTATTAGTCACCTTTTTATTACTAGTCTTTTGATTGCTTGTGTATAGCTTGTGGTGCTCATCCCTTGTATAATGCATAAACTTTGAAATTCCTCTTAACATGTTATAGCTCTTTCAATTTAAGGTTAAGCTACTATATATTCACTTTAGATCATTGTCATTGATGTCCATTGTGATTAAAAATATTATTATTCTAATTACTTCTAATGATGCCTGTTAACCTAAATTAGCCCTAAATTCCAGCCACTTGAAAACATTCCTTGCTTTACAATAGACCACTGAGGACAGAGAAAGGATATTTGGTGAGCACTTGGGGATGCGAGCATGGATTTTGAACTACCAAGGTAAGTAAGTTTTTCCTTTTTACATACTAATATTGCCAATGTCCAAATTTTCTATAATTGGTGCTTCATTATTCCTCTGCTGGCTTTCTAGGTTCTCTATCTGGCATGCTACTATCCAGTTTCATATATCTTTCTCCACATTAATCTGTTGGGTATGGTTGTCACTCATGATTCATATCACAAATGAAGCTCATTTTGCTTGTAGCCAGAGAGTGTTTGAAGTTACAAGCATGGAGATGGTGTTGTGTACTACAGTGTCAAGTTTTATAGTGATGAAGATTTGAGATTGACCTCAAATTTCATCTGTTGTGCCCTTAATGTCCTTTATATTCTCCTCATCATCAGGTTTAAAATGCAGGTCTGCGTTTTTCTTTTCTTTTCTTTATTTTTCTTTTTCTTTTTTTCCCCCTCATAATTAAGGTGCTTTTCTGTTAGCTTTATTTATGTATGTTCTTTGTGTAATTAATCATCACTTTGAGTTTTTATATTATTCCAATAAAATTGCTCGACATCATTCCACCATGTAGCTATATAAGTTTTAAATATAGTCAATGAATTGCTAATTTATCTTGATCTTGCACAATTTGGAATTTTGGTAAATATTGTTGCTTTTCCTTTGGCTTCAATTCAACATAACGCTACATTGCATTAATGGTCTTACATCCTGCACACAGAAATTTTCTATGATATTCTGTGTAGTGTATTCCTTTCTGAGAATTTTCTAGAATTTGTGGACGAGGAATCAAAAAACCAGATTGATCTTGAGATGGGTTTGAGCCTAAGACTTTTTATTGTTTGCTGATTAATGATTATTTTTAATTGATAGAATCATTTTGATTTCAAAATAAAAAAAATTTCCTTTGTATTTGCCGTAATAAATTTTGTTGAAATTTTTTTATTTCCCACGTTTTGATCATAAGTGTGTGTGTGTATATATATATTTTTTTGGTATTTTTTTTCCCCTTCATCCTGTAGCAACAACTTGTTTGTAAAACTTGTGCAGTCTAAAACTATTGGAGAAGTGTAGTTTATACTGGTCAAAGCTGTTAAGCAACGATGCACCTCAATATCCATGTCTTACATTCTGGTGGTACGAGATAGCTAATTGAGAAAGCTCCATAGGTAGAATGGCAAGTCTCTATACGGCAGAGCGACGGAGCTCCCTCTCTCTTCTCGCTAAAGCTCTGTCCTTGTTTACAAAGCTCTATCCTCAATTCGTACACACAAATGCTTCAAGATCAGGCTCTAATCAACAATGTAAATGTAACATGTCATGGATGTTAAGATGAAAAAATGTCGAGCAGTGACATATGAATAGGAAACCTGGCAACTGGCTTAATGTATAACTGTAAATTTTTCTTTTCCTATCTTTTTGTTGTTTGAATATGAATGACTGGTTATCAAGTTTGTCATTATAGGGATGTAATTTCGAAAGTACTTAAATTGCTTGTGTTAAGAAGTAGAATTTATTTGTATACTCGATACTAATTTAAATATCAATTTTTTGAACACTACAAAGAATATATATATATATATACACACACACACATTGGGTGTATTTCTGGGGAGAAGCCCAATCAGTGGGATTCTGTTTTTGCTGTGGTTGACAGTTATTCGAAGGTGTCTCACTTCATAGCCTATAGAAAGACCTCAGATGCCACTCTGGTAATGCTAGCTACATATCCGATTCCGGATTTAGGCCCTTGGAGCAATACCTTTTTGTTTGCATATAATGTTACTCTTAAGGAAACTTGAGTAGCAGTCATGTTTACAGCTGCAGATGAGAAAAACCAACAGAAAGACTGTTGGAATGGAGATTTGCTTCTAGGAGGTAAGATCTTACAATTATGACTTCCCCTCTCTTTTGGCTCTTGCCAAGATTTTCTTCTTCATGTGGTTAATGAGCTTGCATCCCAGGGCTTTGCTTTATCAGAGAGAGTTTTGAGCTTTGACTCAGACACGTTGACGCAAGTTGGTAATATGGCTGCATCTAGCACGACAGAACTGGAAGCTTTCATGGAGAGGTTCAAACACAACAAATACAGTGCTAGACTTGCCCCTCGGGTTTGGTCATTGGAAGGCCCTCAAGCTGACTTTCGTTGATTTAATGTTCGACAAGACTGTCATTCTGCTGGATCAATTCGTGGGACGTTATGGTGACTTTACTGCAGGCTTCAAGATTGGAGCAATCACTGACCATTTTATGATCAACCTGCTGTGTGAGGTCTTGATGGACGTGCACCATTTAAGTTTGGACACCATCAATGAGACTAGGTTGCTAGAGTGGGGCAATGTAGTGAGAGCTAGAGATGGTACAACCAGGCTCTGACTTGGATGTTCTTCTTGACCACATGCTGTTCAGTGTAAGGGCAAAGGCTAAGCTTGAGGCTTTGGAGGTTAGGATTGCTGACTTGAAGAAGATGTTGGGCTGCGTTTATGTATGAAGTACTGGTTGGGTTTGTTATCATGTAAGGAGCCTTCAAAGCTTAAAAATGTTTTTATTATATATCAAAATTTTAAGTCATTTGGGTTAGGTACTTGCTAGTTATCAATTTATAAAGTAATATTGTGTATGCTTGTTTCTTGTCCTACTTTGAAGTATTTCGTTACATGGAAGTGTCCGAAGTACACAAGGTGACCATCATGCTACGTTAGCTTAGTTAGTTCGATTGTGTACTCTTCTACTGTAAGGCATATTTGATATTTGGATATTTTATCTTTATCTTTTATCTTTTTTTACTAATCACTAGTAGCAAACTTGTGTGATTGAAAAAATTTGACGATTTGTTTTTTTCGTTAAGTGAATTGAAAATTGTAAATAAGATTTGGAAGTGTTAGTCTCAAACCCTTCTTAAAATGATATGATTATTTTCTAACAAATTATAGTTGATATAATACAATAGATTAATATATATATAAAAAATTAAATAAAATTAAATAAAATTAAAAAAAGAAAAAAAAAAAAGAAAAAAAAAAAGCTATCTATATTTGTTATTTGAAAATGTTTAAATCTTGTAATTTTTTTTAGGAAACATAATATATTTTACATTTAATTATTATATAAATCAAGATATTTTGTAAATAACATAATTTGTGGTTAGAATTTGTATTTAGTACTCCTTATAAACGGTTCATCTTCTATATGTTTTGAATGACCTAAAGAGAAAGTAAATACAAGTAAATTCATCACTTATATTAGGAAAAAAAATACAAGACTTTAATAACATAAGAAAAATGTAATTTGATCAAAAACCTACTAGCATGACGCTAAAAATATGACAAAATTGCCAATAAAGTAGCTTCTCTATCTACACAAACCTTTCCTCCCAAAGCATAATCAAAGTAGACTAAAGTGGACCATAGTAAACAAAACGGACCTAAGTGGACCGAAGGGATCAGAATGGACCAAAAAGACTAAAGTAAGACCAAAATGGACTGAATGGACAAGAATGAACCGAATGGGACTCTGAAGTATTTTCTTATATGGAAGAGTGTGAAGTATAGTAGCCAGTAGGTGATCATCAAGCAAGAAGAAGAAACTACAAATACCTTGGCTTTGTTAATTAGATTATATACTCTTCTACTGTAAGGTATATCTCCATATTTCTGTTTAATCATCTGGCTGCTTTTCCTTATCAGTTTTTTGCAGCCGTATTCGCCTCATGCTAAAATATTTAACTTCTTTTGCCCTCTTTTGAACCAAAAATCAGATCATAATATTTGGGGAAGTACATTTTGTGATGAAGCAAATTATCACACATGGATACACATTTGAGAAGGGCTGTGGAAGAAATTCCTTTACCATTTCATATTGTCAGCAAGTGTGTCATGTCACATTTCCCAAGTAATCTATAGAATATGGTGGCAGATGAAAGGTGAGATAGATGACCAATTTTCATCTTATGCAAATTCTAACCAAATGTTTTAAGGCTTGGAATTTAGTTTGCTTATTTTCATGGTTTAGATAGATTTTGTCTTAGTGATTGAACGGGGAATCTGGGTAACTAGGCATAAGAATCAAACTTTATAGTTAGTTAGCCCGGTCCAGAAAGAATATAACATACTAGCATCTCAAGCCTAAAAGAGGCGATTTCGGGTTTAAAAATCGAGCCTTTGAGGCTCAGTTTTTATGTTTTGTGGCACCTGACGTGGAAAGTTTCCTACGTGGAAATCGAGTCTTATAAACTCGGTTTTTATACAGAGCCTTAGAAGCTCGATTTCAGTGCGTTAGTATGCCACGCAGGCGACACATAGATCTCGACCCATAGAGACTCGGTTTGCTAAAAGTGAAACCAAGTCTCAAAAACTCGATTTTTGAAGACTGATCTAAATTTGACACGTGGTCTAGGTCCTTAGATTCTGCTGTGAGTCAATCAATCCAGCTTTTGTAGTGTCTCAGATTCTTCACGTGTTCAGTCTCTTAAGTCCTTCACATATTCACTTCTCTCTTATACATGTTCACTTTCACTGATACACTTTCACTGGTAGTTTCACTTTCACAGCAGCTTGACTGAGTCTTCCCTTTCTCACTCTCCCTCTCACTCTCATACAATCCCAGCACATCCTCATGTCAGGTAAGGGTCTCACTCTCTAGTTAGTTGTTGGTTGTTTGTTGTTTGGTTTTAATATTTTGTCTTTAATTTTTTTTTGTTTGCTTGAGTATGAAATTATAATCATTGATTTGGTGATATAATTGCTTCATTTTGGTTTTGCCATCTACTAAAAATATCAAATGTTGCTCCAAAAATTAAGAGCTGCCCCTTGCAAAAAAGTATTAAATAACTACTTAAACGTTGGTCTATTAGGTCCACCTTGGTACATCCAATCCACTTCAGTCCATTCGGTCCATTTAGTCCAGTTTGGTCATTCACTCTTGTTGGTCAATTTCGGTCCCATAGGTACACATTACTCCATTCAGTCCAATTTAGTCCATTCGGTCCATTTTGGTCTATTAAGTCCACCTTGGTACATCCAGTCCACTTCGGTCCACTTCAGTCCATTCGGTCCATCCAGTCCAATTCGGTCCAAGTTAATATAAATCATAAGAAAAAAATAAATAAATAAAATAGTCATTTAACATAAACGTGTAACGTGATAAAACCACTGAAATCCCATCAATTAGATTAAATATTATTCTATAAACTTTGATTTCATTTTTTTGCTTGAGTATGAAAGAATGATTGATATATATTTAAGATGTATTCTTGATATATTTGTATTGTTAGGTTTTTAATGATTGTATTGTTGTTTGGTTTGATTTTTTTATTTATATTTTTGTTAGAGCTGATTTGAAATTTTGCAATGGGGTGACTTTTGTCTTTAGATTTTTTTTTTTTTTTTTTTGTGTTAGTATGAAATGATAATGATTGTGTACGTGTATGTTATTAAGGGCATGAGCCTTGATCTCCTCTGCAATCCTTCCTTCCAATAAAAGTAAAAGCGCTATAAAATATATATATATATATATATATTTTAAAAATAATTGTTTATGCTAACTAAACTCCAGCCTTATTTTCGAGATTGCAATTATTCTTAAACTAGCCGCAAATTCGCGTGTTGTGCGTGATAATCATTTTTATGGTAGTTTTATTAATTTTTTTTTTACAATTTAAACTAATTTAATAAAGAATAGTGTAATATAAGAACAATCATAAATCATAAATATAAATTTCATCATACCAAAATGAAAACAATACAATTTTTCTCAGAAATTTAATAGGAAAATTAAGGAAAATATTCATTTTTTAATAAAAGTTATTTGTAACATTTTGTTAATCATTAAAAAGAATATGAAATTTGGAAATTATTCTTTTAGTTTTAAAAAAACTTTCTCAACCCCTTTTTTTTTTTTTGCTTACAATCCAAAACATCAAAAAACATAACTAAGAAAATTAATAAATTTAACAATGATTAATTGGACCAATTAGGGAAAACAATTTGTTGTTTTTTTGTTGTTGATAATCTATTAAGGTTATTTTCTTTGCAGAAATTGTAACGTCATCCACCCAAAACATATTATCAAATAAAAAATTATTAGCAAAATCTAAGAATTAAATTTCTATATATGCATTGTTATAAAATAATAATAACAATTAAAGTAAAATTACAAAAGCTAAAATTTGTCACTCATCTAATTATTTTCGTTTGACTAACCTTTACTTTTCTCTAAATAAATGGCATTATAGAGTTGTTCTAATATAACTATTAAGAGTACTTTGTCCACCACAAATGGTTAAAAAATAAACAAAAATTAGTAAAGTCTCATAGTTTACCATTTAAATTGAGCACCATAAAGAATCATGATGTGTAATAGAATAAATACCAATTATCCAAATCATGCTATGTAATAGAATTGTTAAATCTGAAAACAATCTTCTTCTGTTTGTCATTCGAGAATTCAGATCAGAGACAAAGTCATCTAGTTGTTACAAATAGCATTAGACCAACAGATTAACATATGTCATATGGACAGATTATTTACAATGGATGAAGAAGATAAGATCAATCTCAAAGTGGAAACACCATCAGCAATATCAAGGTTTCAATTGAGGAAGGAAATGAACACGAGCTTGAAACCACTCACAAAGGAAAGTGACGAAGATAATGCCTCTCAAAATATATTATATGGTATATTTCCTTTAACTTCCATTTTTTTGTTTGATTGTCAAATCCATACTCATTGCTGTTTCTCATTTGAATAAAGTCTTTGGTAGCTCTGTTTTGTTTTAGGAATTAGGATTATATTTTCTGGGTTAATTTTTTGCTCTGCATCTTGCTCATGAGTTAAATAAGTTGCAAGGCATAGTAGTAAAGTTTACTGTAGGAATTAGCATTCTGCTGCTGGATATAGTCTGTCCCCTATTGATCACCTTTTTCTTTTACTAGTCTTTTGATTGCTCGTGTATAGCTCGTGGTGCTCATCCCTTTTATAATGCATAATCTTTGAAATTCCTCTTAACATGTTATAGCCCTTTGAAATAAAGGTTAGACTACCATATATTCACTTTAGATCATTATCATTGATGTCCATTGTGATTAAAAGTATTATTATTCTAATCACTAATAATGATGCCTGCTACCCTGAATAAGCTCTAAATCCCAGCCACTAGAAAACATCCTTTGTTTTACAATAGACCTCCGAGGACAGAGAAAGGATATTTGGTGAGCACTTGGGGATGCGAGCATGGATTTTGAACTGCCAAGGGAAGTAAGTTTTTCCTTTTTACATACTAATATTGCCAATGAACAAATTTTCTCGAATTTGTCCTTCATTATTCCTCTGCTGTCTTTTTAGGTTCTCTATCTGGTATGCTACTATCTAGTTTCTTATATCTTTCTGTACATTAATCTGTTGGGTATGGTTGTCACTCATGATTCAGATCACAGATGAAGCTCATTTTGCTAGTGGTCAGAGAGTGTTGAAGTTACAAGCACGGAGATTGGTGTTGTGCACTCAAATGTTGAGTTTTATTGTGATGAAGATATGAGATTGACCTCAATTTCATTTTTGTGCCATCGTCCTTTGTGTTCTCCTCATCATCAGGTTTAAATTGCAGGTATGCGCTTTTATTCTTTTTTCTTCTCATAATTAAGGTGCTTTTCTGTTAGCTTTTTTAAAGTTATCTAAAAGGTATATGTGTGTGTGTGTGTGTGTGTGTTTGTATATATATAAATTCTTTGTGTGTGTAATCATCATTATGAATTTTTATATTATTCCAATAAAATTGCTTGACATCATTCCACCATGTGGTTATCTATCTTTTAATATAGTCAACGAGTTGCTAATTTATCTCAATCTTGCTCAGTTTGGAATTTTGGTAAATATTGTTGCTTTGCCTGTGGCCTCAATTCAATATAATGCTACATTGCAATAATGGTCTCACATCCGGCACACAGGAAAATTTACTATGATATTCAGTATAGTGTACTCATTTTTGAGAATTTGCTAGAACTTGTGGGGGAGGAATCAAAACACCAAATTGATCTTGGGATGGGTTTGAGCTTAATACTTTAATTGTTTTTGATGTCAAAAAATAAAAAAAATAAAAAAATCCTTTAGATTTGTGGTAATAAATTTTGTTGAAATTTTTTATTTCCCAAGATTTGATCATAATATATATATATATATATTGGTATTTTGTCCCCTTCGTCTTGAAGCAACAACCTTTTTTGTAAAACTTGTGCAGCCTAAACCTATTGGAGTAGTGTAGTTTATACTGGTCAAATTTGTTAAGCAACGATGCACCTCAATATCCACGTCTTACGTTCTGGGGTGCAAGATAGCTAATTGAGAATGCTCCATAGGCAGAATGGCAAATCTCATGGCAGAGAAACAAAGCTCCCTTTCTCTCCTCCCTGAAGCTCTGTCCTTGTTTACAAAGCTCTATACTTAATTTGTATACACAAATGCTTTGAGATCTGGCTCCAACCAAGAATGTAAATGTAACATGTCATGGATGTCAAGAAGAAACAATGTCTAAGTAGTGACATATGAGGCAACTGGCTTTACGTGTATTTGTAAATTCTTCTTTCCCTATCTTTTTGCTGTTTGAATGTGTATGACTAGTGATCAAGTTTGTCATTACAGGAACGTGATTTCAAAAGTACTTAAATTGATTGTGTTAAAGAGGCAGAATTTATATTTATCTTCAGATACCTTTTTTAAATTTCAATTTTTTGATCACTTAAGAGTATATATATTGCAGCTGAAAGACGTGCTGGAGTCATAACAATCTTGAGTTGGCCAGTTTGCTAAAAGTCAAAGAAATAAGGTGGCTTTAGAAGCAAGTTGTTTGTATGTTTAAGTTGTTCATGTGCGTTTTGCTTTTGAGTGGACCTGTAATCAAATAATCAAAGCCTAAATTCAAGTGATATTGGTCCTGTTAGCTTTGTTCATGTAGGATTGATTCCCTGAAGTTTGATTTGTAATTGTGTTTATCCATTTGACATTTGAGGACTTCATATAGAGCCAAAGAGGAGATTCCATTGCATTTTAGTGTGTGAAGTATTGTATTGTAAATTTGCATACACCAGTTACCTAAGTTTTTTATTCATCATCAGTGGTGTAGAACATGATCAAAGCTCCTGATTTTCTCAAATCAATTGAAAATTTGTTGCTCTTGGTTTTCCCAAATCTCTTGACACTTTGTTGTGTACTGTACAAGAAACAAGAAAAGATTAATAACAAAGAGTTTCTCTAATTGTTTCCTTTGTACAAAAATATTTTGATTGATCTGAATATATAGATTTTCTTATAATGGACTTTAGAATATTGACAGTTAACAAATCCCAAATTTACAGCCAACATACTAGGCTTTAGGCTACAAGCGTGGGAGAAGATATTCATACTTGAATTTCTTATACCTTCTAATTGCCTCTAATACTCCTCCTCAAGGTGGACTGTTTATATGAGTAACGCCGAACTTGTTGATAAGGCAATGAAATGGATCCTTACTCAAAAGGTTTAGTATAAATCTTAGGAATTTGTTAAGAGGATTGAATATGGAAACCAAAGTAGATATGAAAATGGTATCCTTCAAGATTGCTGATTAAGGTTGAAGCCACAATGTTATCCCAGTGCTGCTACTACCATCGATTGTTTTGTTGGGGAAGGTTTCCCATATGGTTGTAATCCTCTTGGAAAATCTTTTTTGAGTTTTCTACTTAATCACCATATTGCGTGTCTTATACTTTATTTCTTTATTGTTTTATGACATGGTATTTCCTAATATGTAGTGATTAATATTGAAATTTTCAATTACAAAACTTATGGCTTGTTTGGATGGAGGAGGGAAGGAGGAGAAATGGAGGGGAGTAGAGTAGAGTTGGCTAAAAATAAACTAATTTTATGCTAAATATACTCTACTCTACTCTACTCTACTCTACTTTACTTTACTCCCTTACTGTCTCATTCAATCCAAACGGACCATTAGTTAATTGGAACTCAATTGTTATTTCTATTGCATAATATACAAGTTTAGACTACTATCTCATCCTATGTTAATATCTCATCATAATCAAGATATTTGAAAATCACTAGTTACCTATATTTTATTTCATTAACAGTTAAATTATAGAGCACTTAGCAATACTTATCATTTATGGAGCCTTTACTAACCATTTTATTGGATCCCATTGAAAAATGTAGTACGGACATAACATGATTCATTCTTGTGGAAATAAACCACTCTTTTTTTTTTTTTTTTTTCTTTGTTATATAATAAACGAAAATAAACAAGTGCGGATAAGGTTAGAAACTGGTTTTCTTACCTCATATTGAACATAAGGATCCAACTAATCCCTTAATATATATATATATATATAAATAATATGCAAAAATGTAAAAAAAAAAACAAAAAAAAAACTATGTGGGACTTTGATCATAATAACCATGGTGTGAACTTATATACCACATAAACTTTATTAAATGTAATTTGCCCACAAGCTTAAGATATTGGATTAAAGTGGATTAACGCAGGGCTATATTTATGCTGCTTTTCCTTTTTCCACTAATTAATTGGTGTNAAAAAAAAAAAACAAAAAAAAAACACAAAAAAAAAAATTGGAATCTCAAGCTTCATTTGCATTAACTAATGACTACCAGACACATCCTTTTGGAATCAATGAACTGGATCTGGGGCAATCTTGACTCATAAAAACAAAGAGTTTAGAAGAAAGAATGAATGAAATTAAAATTAAAAAAAAAAAAAAAAAAAAAAAAACAACAATAGGAATATTTCCAGCTGGCCTAGCAATCTAGCACTTAGCATATCCCATTGACTGTATAAAAAATTCATCGTATCACCAATAATCTTTCAACTGTTATGTTCTAATATTTTTGTTTATCTTCTTGATCTATGAGTAATTAATTAGTCCCTAAAAGTAGCAAACAAGAAAGATGCATGTGCTGTTACCATCAAATGTCGTGCCCGTTATCTCTTGAGCTGCATGTGACCCTGCTTGGGGAAGACCAATATATATTGTTTTTACTATCAAATGTGCCATGTATTGTTCCCACGTAAGCCTGCATCAGTAATATATAAAAGGGTTATGCTAACGAATGTCTTTAAGGCACTCATTAATAATTTATTTTTGAAAAATTTTGATACTATTTTAATAAAAAATGAAAAAAGCTGTTAAAATATTAATTACTTTTTTTTTTTCATTTTTCATAAAAACTTTTGGATTATTAATCAGTACCCTAATGGTACTCATTAACATTTTCTTAAAAGTGCTATAACATGTTACCACGTCTGTTTGTTTAGGAATGATTAAACAAATTTCGTGGTACGTCAGCTTCATTGATGAAGAGCTTAGACCAAACAAATTTCACATTTTTTTTTTAAATAATTGTTGAATTAACATATTATGATTTGTGTACATTAAAAGTGGACTGTTATCTTTTTTTGTTTTGTTTTTTTTTTTTTTAAGGTAATTGTGTTGAAATTGATACTATATAACTTTCTCACCAAATCACAAAAAAAAAAAAAAAAAAAAAAAAGTCCTGCTAATATTGTCACATAATTAACTATGAATAGATGAATGTGAAGATATTTAAACTAATAAGCAATACAATGGTGAAATCTCTCTTCCAATAATAATAGGGGAGCAAGGTTGAAATAGTGATGTATTATTGCTGCTAATATAATTATACCACACCCCAGGCAGCTTGAACCTGCTTCACAATCCCAAGCAAGGTGTTATGGTGTTT
Source organism: Quercus suber (assembly GCF_002906115.3). Taxonomy (NCBI): domain Eukaryota; kingdom Viridiplantae; phylum Streptophyta; class Magnoliopsida; order Fagales; family Fagaceae; genus Quercus; species Quercus suber. The sequence goes on along the minus strand of NW_027069722.1, from coordinate 236,151 downwards.
TTTCCTTTTTCACTAATTGGTGTTGATTTTGCTTTTGAGTTTTTTTTTTTTTTTTTTTGAGAATGTAAAATAGGGGCCTTTATGGCTATATTACACTCCCAGGCAAGGAGCCAGCGGGAGACCCACCCAGCTGAAGGGTAGCCAACGGCTGTGTGAGAGTCACCTCTTTTGAGTACACCCCTCACTAAGTATGCCCACCAACGGACTCTTGCGGGCAGCGGGACTCGAACCTAGGTGCGTTGCAAGAAGCGCCCGAACCTTACCCACTCAACCAAGCCCCCATTGGCACTAATTAATTGGTGTTGGTATTTCTTTTGAGTAATAATAGGGATACCAATTTTTTATTATATGATCAAAGCAACATCATGTTCATAATGTCCAGTATTGAAACAACTTTTGTTATTCTCTAATTACAATAGGTCACATTAATAGTTGTAAAAATATTGTGATGCTAGTTGCTTTGGTTTTAAAAGTGACATTTATGTATTATAAACAGTATACACTTTAGGTTTGGCTTGGCTTCGATCGGTTGGTTCCGTCCATTTGGGTTGGAGTCTGATAGCTTTTAAAGGTATGTAATGGCATAATTGTTTTGTATAATTAAGCATAGGCTTTTGTTTTTTTTTCTCAGCTAGGTAGCGCACATATATATTATGGTTCTTGTTTACTAGGCATCTTCTTGTTCACATGACCTTAATTGGGAAAGACAAAAATACATGGGATATAACTTATAATGCTAAAACTGAATTAGTAGTCTACTGGTTTGGTAAGCTGAGCTTTTTTGGATTAAGCGGCAAACCACGGTCCTTCCCAAGTTATTCTAATTTTTCATAGGAACTATTCCCACGTCTAAGACAACAATACTTCCGTGACTCCATTAGAAACATCAAATAGTGCCAAATAATTGAGTTATAAGATTCTTGGCATTCAAATCATTTATTTTAAAAAAGATAGAAACAACTAGCACATGACTCCTTAGTGTTTTTATTTTATTTTATTTCATTTTTTTATACATCTATAGTTTTTTTTTTTTTAAGTAATGTTAGGATACCCTTGTTATTCTATAAATTTCATAACTTTTATTATTATAAATTATGATTAGTATAACATCATATGTTTATACGAGACTATCGTTGATATCATAAAATGGTACAATAATCATAACCTTTCACCTAACCCAACAATTGTGAATGCTCTTGTTAAATATGTTATAATTTTAGATATATTAGTCATTTTAAATTATATATGGTAATTAGGTGGGTTTTGCTTTTGTAATTTTGCTCAGCTACTAAAGGTTAGTGGCAAGCATCTTCCAATCAACATCAGCTACCTTCTCAAAAAAAAAATAAATAAATAAATAAAATAACATCAGCTAACATGCCTGCAATTAACTCAGCACAATTGCAGCAAATGCCAACCACAAGTTGTCCCTTAAATAATACAACCAATCAGGAATATACCGCATGAACTTCATCGACTAGAGTAGGCCCTGAAACTTGAGGTAGTAATTGTATAGTATTATAGTGAATAACGTGGGGCCACCTTTGAAATTTTTTTATAGGTACATTGAAGCTGTGAGTCTATTATTTGGTTTTGAGTTCTAATCTATCTCCACTTCCTGTTTTTTGTATTGTCAATCTCAATTTTACTCTCCAAGTATGGCTGAGGGACTTGTTACGGATCTCATTAAGCGGTTGGTTTCAATCGCTGCTGAAGAGGTTAGAAACTGATTTTCTTACCTCATATTGAACATAAGGATCCACCTTATCCCTTAATATTATAGTAACATGCAAAAATATAAAAATAAAAAATTGGAATCACAAGCTTCATTTGCATTAACTAATCACTACCAGACACATCCTTGTTGGAATCAATGAACTGGATCTGGGGCAATCTTGACTCATACTTTCGGAAAACAAAGAGTTTAGAAGGAAAAAAAAAAAAAAAAAAAAAAGAAAAAAGAAAAACAACCCAATAGCGATTAATCGGCGTGGCCTACTCGCCAATAGTGAACTCGAGTACTGACTTGAAAGGGAAAGTCTAATACTCGTGTTCCATTGGATATTTTTTTGTTTTTTGTTTTTTTTTTTTTTTTTTGCACACCTTTTTCAGAACTCAATTTGAAACTGAACTAGCTTCCTAATATTTATCAGTAATATCTATTGTGGATTGCCATAATCTCCTCAATTATTGCCAATTTCCACATCTTTAGGATTACTGTCTTAGAACTTGACCTTATGACCGCCGAAGGAGGAGCATGACAAGACGAAGAGGCTGAATTTTATAAGGTCAAGTTCTTTTTTTTTTTTTTTTTAGGTAAAGTAATTGTTAAAATAGTCACAAATAAAAATAACATCATGTTTTTATTTTTTTAAGCAATTTAATATCAAGCAATGAAAAAGTACAACCAAATAAACAAACTATACTTTTTCATAGTCTCAAAATCGACGGGTTAATGTTTTTACATTTATCAATTTAATGTACAATCAATGTTAGAATTCAATAAAACAACGTGAGAGATGGAGGGAGAGGAAAAAAAAAAACTATTATATGTATTTCTTTAAATGGGGTGGGGGAAAAGAAAAAGTTGTTGCTAAAATTTTATAGTTTTTTATTTGGATGATAACTTCGTCAAAATAATTATTGTAAAAAAAGTTGTGAAATATTATGTGTATATAGCATTGCTCCTGTGACAAGGTGACATGGTAACAATATATTGTCCTTAAATTTGTAAATTGTCAAATTGTTTTGTTATCTTTACTATAAGCGATTGTATTATTCCCAAGTTTTTCTATTGCATACACTTTCCAATATCTTTACCAAAGACTTAACTTTACATTACAAAAAAGTTTTATTATCTTTACATTAATTCAGGAGAATTCAAGCCTAAAGAATATGAAAAAATTTCAGGTAATGAATGTTTACATTTACTATTTTGTACAAATATTCACAATTAATGCAAAAAATCTCAACATTTAAAAAAAAAATGAATATCTTCTATTTTAACTGTAAAAAAGTAGACGTGAACGTATTATTGTTCAACAAATGTTTTTTGTGATGGATTTTTTTTTCCATTCTGCGTTTTTGGGTGTATTCCACTATCAATATGGAAATTTATTGGGATAAACTTTGCGAGTGCTCTATCAACTTAATTGCTTTTGCTAGCTTGACATATTAAATGCTTAGTTTTTCTCATCTTTTGTATTTTGGATTAAATTTGAGATTTGGGTTTACATTTGTGTTTTTTGTTGTAGAAGCATTTTTTTTTTTTAATCTTTGGTAAATACAAAAGTGGCTGTAACATGTATTTGTTCTTTTCTATGCGGTTTATAAATCTTTTGCTTATATAGACTACTAAACCCTAATTCTAACTAATATAGGAAACCCTAATTCTAATTCTAATTGACTAAGGAAACCTAATTCTAAATGACTTGAGAAATCTCAATTATTGAATTACAAAAACAACACTGACTCTAGGATATAAAATAAAGCTACTAATGATACTAATTAACTACTAAGACCTAAAATAAAATGCAATTATCCAATAAATATTCAATTGACTCCAAAATTAAATAAGACCAAATTTTAAATAAAATTTCTTTGCACTTCCCACACCATCCCTTAATCTAATCCTCAATTAACACCAACTCTACATTCGCACAAATTCAATCATTGTCCATTCTATTTTTGTTCATGTTGTCATTCGTCAATATTGGAATCCATATGCCACAAAAATTGTAAATGCAATATTCCCATGTTGCTCTACCCATCCCCCTTACACCCTTTTGTCCCACTCATCTCTTTAGCACTCGTACTAAATTGCAGTTATTGATAAAATGTCATATAATATGCATAAAAAGATCCATCACTTTACTCAATTATTTTCCATTTTAATTGTTGCCAACTTACAACTTGTTATAAGGCTCAAAAGAAAGCATAACCTTTTAGACAGATATATAATTGGTATATACCTCAATGTTATAAATTCCAATTTTTCCATCAAATGAAGATGCATCAAAGCACTTAAGCACATACTCCACAGGGCATTCTTTACTATCTACATTTTCTTTTTCAGTTATTGATTTGATCCTCAATCAAAAGGAGAAGGAAACCCGGAAAAGGGAGGAACACCTTTTGGCTGCACCTTTTGGCTGAAGCTAACCAAACCTAAATAATGCTACTTCCAAATTCAGACTACCTTTGACATTCAGGGAAAATTGTTTAGAATTATCATGAAATGTATTTTTCCTGCTGTGCTTGAAGAAGTCTTGCTGAAGACTTTGCATCCATATAGAGAGCTTTCACTTCCTCAATATCCGCCTATAAATCATATAAATTGAAACAAAATTACTAATGTAGTTGATGGAAGAAGAATTCTGCAATATTTTAAATCATCTTCAATCACATTGATTACAGATTAATCCAAATCATATTATTACCTTGCAGATATTGTCGCGGCCATTCATTTTTGTCATAATAATGGAGGGCGATAACAGCTGAACTGCATGCCTAAAGAGATGACAGAAGCGTCACTAAATATCTTTTGAGGGATGGGACTCAGAAACAGAAAATCTAAAGATTAAGCCAAACCTGTAACAAGTTGCTTATTAAGGTTAAAAAGATGGTCAAGGAAGAAGCACTCTAAAATTTTTAAGGTGCACAAGAATTTCATACCTCACATTGCAAAACCCTCTGTTTGTCGCAAAGATTACTATTGGAGATAGTGAGCTCTCTAAAGCACGATTCAAGTATGAAAAGCATTCCATATCCAGCATATGTACCTGCAAATAATGATAGATAAACAAATAAATAAATAGTAAAGAGCAACCATGAAACATTTAAACATGGACAGACATAATAGAGAAAAGAACCTCATCAATGAATAGAACTCCAGGGACAAGTTCTGCTACACCTTCATCAATGTACCGGTTAACAACCTGTCATTAAAAAAAAAAAAAAAAGTTACCTCCAAAGCTAGACAAAAACATAAATTTGGGAACAAACATACACCATCTCATCTTTAATGCATCATAGTGGGATAAAGACAAAGTATAGAATGATTTTTTATGTATTATTGGTGAAAAGAAGAATGGACTGTGTCAATGTCTTGGAATTTTCAACTTAATCAGAGAACTGTTAAGAAAAATAATAACAACTTAAGAAAAGGATTTCCCAAAATAATTGCAGAAATTTTTGAGAAACTTCGTATGACTTGCTGACCACGACTTGAGCTTCTATCAAAAGAAAATAATACGTTGAAATTGATATCTGACATAAATTTATGAAGTAGATTAATTTATTTACTTTATTATTAATTCTTATCAAAAAAAAATTATGATGTAGTACCTTATTAATTTCTTGTCTTAACTTGTCAGTTATTTCTGTTTTCCTAGGCTTCATCATCTGCCCCATTAGTGACAGTGTATCTTGTCCACCTTGAGGCCGTGCATTTGCAGCATCCAGATCATGTAGCGTTACATCCTGTTAGAGATTGGATAAGCAAACAGAAAACTGAACATCAAAATAGGAAGCCCATTACATCGCAAAAAATATCAGTTTATGAGTCTTCTGATAAGTATAAACTTCCAGTACCAATAGTCAACATCAACATAATCTAAGAAAACATAAAGAAAATTCTATCAAAAGCACAACAATATATATATATATATGAACAGAAAGCAATGCTTATATACATTAAGCTCAGTCTCACTCTTTCTCTCCTAGTTCTCTTTTTCTTTCCCTTTTTTTCTTTGGCTGAGCAAAATATGATTGTATGAACCACCCAACTCCACCCCCCAGTTTACCACTTAGAACAAATCCTATAAGAAGCTCAACAACTTACTAAGCCACCAAGAGTCACAAGCTAATAAGTTCAACCAACTTAAGAGGCATTAAATTCTAGCTATATCATCCTTGGGTCGGCTGCAGTCATAAGAGAAATTCAAGCAACTTCAAGAGTCAGTTACGTCTCATCAGATAATTTCTGTAACGCATTTCCCACAGGACAAACAAATATGCAGCTTAAATTCTTTATATTTTGATGGCATATGCTTCACACGATGTCGATATGGCATTTATGAAAGAAATGCTGCAATTACTAACTACACTGACAGTCAAAAAATTGAAATGTGCAACTATCTTGAATCCTGATCTCAGATGGAACACAAATAGTCAGGAAATGTCCAAGACTATTATTATAAATTAGTATGTCACTTATGAATTTAAGAATATGCAACATACACAAAAAAAACTAGTAGCTAAATGAAAACAGACCTGAACTATCTCCTTCTTTTTGTGAACCTCTCCTTTAGGAAGTGGAACATACTCTTCTGCTTCAAGGTCAAATTCTGCAGCGAAAGCGTCACTTCTGCCCACCCTCTTTACTGCTCCACTATTTGCTTCAATATATATAACATCACCAACAGCCACCTGCAACATTGTATCAGGTAAACCAAAAAGGGATCAAACTATAATCAATTTTTTAATTACATTCACCTTTTGAGCACACCAAACCCCAGGTTAAAAGTTTTAAAATAAATAAATAAAAACAGCAGGAAAATGAAGAACAGGAATCAAAGTGACGTGACATCAGATTGAGTTGCCTGTCCTAAGTTTTTAAAAAAAATAATAATAATTAAAAAAAAAAACAAAAAAAAAAAAACAGAAATTAGCCCCAAAAACAAACGACCTGGCATACTCAAGCACATGTTGCAACACTAGTAATACTGAATTTTTTATTAGGGAAAAAAGGGACGTAAAGTATACAGAAGATGTGTACAAAGGTTCACCTAAAGACCACATTTAAGATTCATCTTGCCTAGAAAATCTATTTATGAACCAAAAAAAGGAGGATGCAGCCAAAAGCAAGCATTCACTCATACTGCTATCATTTTGTTCTCTACAAATCACCCATGTTATGCGTAGAGTAGCATTCCATATTGATCCATTACTTTGCCCTCCAAACATAAGGAACAAATCAGTAACCTTTGAAGGTATGACCCACTCAAAATAAAGAAGAGGTAAAAGACTATAAATCTCTAGCAATAAAACAATAAGGCCTTAGATATTCAACTAATTTGCCACTAGCTTTACACATTTATGAACCAATCCACAAGGATTGTATTCCTTTTGAAGGAAGAACATTTTGCAAGGTGACAATAATAAATGAACATAGTCATTGAAAATTTTGCATATAACAGCTTCACACACTCTCCATGGATAAGAAGGATGAGTAAATTTAAAATACTTCACAAAGAGATTATACAAAGTAAATGAATATATCAAAAAAGCAAATATATTTCTATCATTGTAAAAATAACAGCAAATAAATAAAAGGAACCTACCTTCTCCTTGATCAAGGCATCATAAATGGTTGGGTCCAACTTCAGTTGCTTGGTTCCTTTCACAGTTTTTAATCCAATGATCACATGGCTAATACTTTTACCATAGCCACCTGTCACACTCTCAGCTTCTTCCGGGCAAAGTTCAGTAACCTATGACAAGAACAGCAACATATCAAGAATTAAGAAGTAACGATAAAAATAACACAAAGAGATTATGGTCACATCAGACTAATATCAAAGAAGCATTAGTAACTTGCCTCTCCTTCATAGACTTCTTTATTTTCCTTGATACGTAGACCAATGGCCTGTCGAAAGTTTTCCATCAAAACCTCAGTTTTCTTTACTTCTGATGAGTACACTTCTAACTCAACCATTGGGCAGAATGGAACCTGCAAAATAACAAAGAAGAGTTTTATTTAATAAGCCTGAAGGGCGATCAATCATCTAATATCATAATGGGGGAAAAACATGAAACATCAACAAAGAACTCTCACCAAGGAAACATAAAAAAAATGTTGATAAATAAAAAAACAAAACAAGTTACCAAGATAAAATGTGAGAAGTACCTTGCTCCCAAGTTCCTGTGCTATTCCAAGAGCCAGAGCTGTCTTTCCAATACCAGGAGGCCCAGCCAGTAGAAGTGACCGCCCAGCCATTTTCTTCTGCCGTATCATATCAAGTACAAGACCAGATGCTTCCCTTGCCTCTGCCTGACCCACAAACCCAGCAGCCAAGGGCAATGCTCTTCCACTGGCCTAGAAATTAATGACCAAAAATCCAACATAGAATTACCAGTTATTCACATGAAGATCAAACCAGAAAACTAGTCATGACCTACAATATCAATTCAAGCAAGGATCTATTTAGGCCTCTAGGATTTGGTCTCCTGACAAGTGACCCCTTTTCCCACCTTTGGTGCCCATAAACAGGTGTATATAATTGACATTCACAAGCTCTATTTCAAATGTTGTTTTCTTGCCCACAAAACAAAGGTCTGCCACTTTATAATAATGATAATAAAACACACACACACACACACACATCAACATATAGGTGAGAGAGGACAGTACAAAGAAAATTAAGCAGAGCATGACAATGCACTATCAATATGTCCATACAACCATCTAAAATCCCCAGATTCATATAGTCCTAAAGAACTAATCTCAACATCATATTCAGTGACCAAAAAAGTAGAACTACTATCAACCACATAATTCATAATAAAGTGACTAAATTTCCAGGCTTGGAACCCACTATGAAAAAATATATGATAAGTGACCCCTTTTCCCACCTTTGCTAACCATTAATAGTTCTTTATAATTGACATTCACAAGCTCTATTTTTCATATGTTGTTTTCTTGCACCCAAATCAAAGGTTTTCCACTTTTAAAAAAACACATCAACATATAGGTCAATATATCCATACAACCATCAAAAATCCTCGGAATCATATAGTCCTAAAGAACTAATCTCTGCATCATATTTAGTGACCAAACAAGTAGAACTACTACAAACCACATAATTCATAATATAGTGACTAAATTCTATGGGAGCTATCAACCTTGTCACAACCCTCCTCTTTCTCCAGGCTTGGAACCGTGCTATGAATAAAATATATGGTAAGTGACCCCTTTTCCGACCTTTGCTGACCATAAACATTTCTTTATAATTGACATTCACAAGCTCTATTTTCCATATGTTGTTTTCTTGCACACAAAGCAAAGGGTCTTCCACTTTTGAAAAAACATGTCAGCATATGATATAGGTCAATATATCCGTACAACCATCTAAAATCCTCAGAATCATATAGTCCTAAAGAACTAATCTCAACATCATATTCAGTGACCAAACAAGTATAACTCCTACCAATCACATAATAATTCATAATAAAGTGACAAAATTTCACAAATGCCGACAACCTGCCACAACCCTCCTCTATTTCCGGGCTTGGAACAAAATATATGATACTGAGGGTACATTTCATTAGGCATTTTGGAAGATTAAAAGAGTATTTTTAAAACCCAAAACTCTGTTTTGCAACCACAACTCCTCGTACGTCCCTTTTTTTTTACAAACTCTTATTTTAAACTCAAAAAACAATCTTCCAATATCTTATATAAACGCGCCCTAAGCACAGTTAGAACAACTGCCATATCATTTTTTTAAAAACAATTATTTGAAAATACATTTATATAAAGAAAATGTAAGTTGGCAATAAATTATAGAAATTTAAAACACCAAAAAAAAAAAAAAAAAAACCCTTACAGTGTGTAAAAGTGGAAAATTAGAGTGTGAAATTTATATACCTTGTATAATTCCTTTTCCTTCCATATTGTAAAAGTGGCTCTAATACATTGTTCAAAGAGAAAACCAGCATTAATGGACACAGCAACAAGCCACATTTTGTTGAAGATGGTAATCAATTTTTTTTTTTCGTTATAGGTAAGAGTAATTATATTAACAAAAAATGAAATAAAAAAATAAAAACCTACTTCACGCACAATGGGCACAAAGTAGACTAAAGAAATACAGGAAAAATATGCGAAGGGTAATGTTGTGAGTTTGATAGCCATTGGCTGCGTGTACAATACACCAATAGAGACAATGTTATGAACAAGAAGCTAAGAGGTAAAAGATAGTAGACACACATAAGAGCGGCTTAAGCATTTTTCATTATAACTCTATTGTTGATGGCATCACAATTAGAGAGACAAAGCTCAAAGTATTTGATATCCAACTCCACATAGAGAGAGAGAGAGAGAGAGAGAGAGAGAGAGAGAGAGAGAGAGAGAGTCTATTTGCAACTTTAAATCTTCCACTTGTAATGATTAAATTTTTTTTTTTAAAAAAACTAATTCATGGTAAATGATGGTACAGTTTATTAATTTCCACTTTCCAGCCTCATAAAGAAGTTTAGTCAAGATTTGTTGCAGAAATAAAGTACTTTTGCACTATAAGTTATGTTTATATTTCCTTTGAAAAATAAAAGGAAGGTTACATATAAAAAAGCCAACTTAAACAAGCTTCAAACCTCCCATCTTTATAGAATAAATTTTTTTTTTTAGGGAAGCATAACAGCCAATCATAAGGTTTGCAACCAAGAAGTTCTCTAGTGAAGCAAAGGCAGAAGTCATGCTAAACAAAAACTAAGATATGCAGGGGCAAAAAAAGAGACAGACCACACGCTACAGAAATGCATGACAGATATACTCATACAAAAGTGGTTTTCCTCCTTTATTTGTAGTAATTTTATATACCCCGTATTACAGGAAAGGGAAAACATGTAGGTACCGTTTTTCTTTGAGCTTGCAATAATATTTCTTACTGATTCATCAAATATATACACGCAGAAGTACTTGAATGTGGAGTTAATTCCATTTTGACTCAAATATATAGTTGTATGATACCTGAAGATGAGTGACTTCAGAGAGGCCTACCCATAGAGCTTCCTTTCTGCTCTGCCTACAAAATCAACAGCCACCTTCAATGTAAGGTTACAGAAAAAGTGTTCCCATGTAAAGTAGGACAAAAAGAATTGACACATACCAAAATGAATAATGTAATATGGAGGCAGGTTTTAAAGTTCCGCTTCAGCAGCAGCAAGATTCTCTTTACATTTAATATTCTTTCTTGACGAGATTCCCTTGCGTCCGCAACTCTTCCATTTCTTTATATTTTCCCCTCGGACCCCGAGGGAAAAATATAAAGAAATGGAAGACCTGAGGAAGCAAGAAGAATATCGTGAACAAAGAATCATTAAAGCTAGGGTTGACTTTTGCTGATGCTGAAGCAGTAGTTGAAAACCTGCCCGCATATGACAAAACCATGGGATGAACTTCTTGCTAACTTTTCTAGCCAATTGTTGATGTTTGCTGCCGGGGTGGGTGTCTTTTCCGGTTGCTGATAACCTGCCATAAATCACATTCAATGTGTTATCTCTCTCCAATATTGCTAGTTTCTAAGGATTTTTATCAATACTATTAACATTTTCTGAACCATTTTGGTTATGATCATCATCCAAGACCCTAGGACAGTACTGTTTTACTAGCAGGTCCAGTTCACTAGTTTAATGCACAAGACGCTACTCCAAGCCTAACACTACCAATACGTTAGCCTATATTGTAGCACTTATGCTTACTTTAGTAGAACTAAATCCATTAATCAATCTTCCATAAACTCTATACAATCACTTCTAAATAGCTCAATTTCTTTTTCAGCACCATTACCACCATTATTTTTTGTAAATAAATCAGCCACCTATTTACCAAAAACAAAAACTGTCCACCTCTCAACCAGATTGAAATCTGTCTCCCTAGGCCTTTCATTCGAAATCCAAACTAAAGTAAAGTAAAACACTTTATAACTAAACAGTCACTAATCTAGTATAAAATACATACCAGCACTAAGCAGCAAGGTGCATAAAATATAGGAAAAAAAACAGTGACTTCAGAATTATAGTTTTAGATGGATCCTATAAATAAAAAATTAAAAAATCCCAAATTTTAATTTTCTTCTACAGTTATGGTAATTTTAGGCTGTAGGTCTGGTCCAATAAGGAAGTAATAGGCAATGGTCCCCTCAAAAAATATGACAGGCCCCCCAATCAATCTATATCTATATATTACTAAAAGCTGAAGCGTAGTGTTTAATGTTGCTTCACTCACGTTGCGCCATGTCAGCGACCATGTCATTCTAATCCTTTTTTAAAAAAAAAAATTTATTTTACCTACAATTTTAAAATAATTTTTACAAATTTCAGGATAATAAATCCCAACCCTAGAATAAATATGTATAATAAATCCCAGCCCACTCTTTATCTATTTACTTCTACCATAAAGCCCAGCCCAAGGCCTTCTCAACTTAAAGGAAAGATTTGAAACCGTGGAACCCTAAAGGGTTTTGCGTGAGAAGAACAGCGTGAGGACAACCAGAGAGTTCAAAACACTCTACTCTACGTTACACATCGTTCTGCTCTACGTTACACAGCGTGAGGAAAACCAGGATTTCTCCCACCTTTCTGTTCTACGTTACACATCGTTTCAAGGACAACCAAAGAGTCTGAAAATCTCCCCACCTTCTTCCTCTACGGTTTCACAGTAAGGCCACTTATCTGAGTTCCTTCCTTGCTGTCTTCCTCTCATAGTATATAAATACTTACGGAACCTGGCTGATTTGGTTGAGGTATCTCTAAACCCCAGTTCTTTTTGCACTCCATTATTTTGCTTGATGTTTTTGTTTCCTTTTTACATTTTGTTACGGCCTCTTTTGTGGTGTGGTGTGGATGATTGTTATGGTTGCTGTGGTTTTTAATTGATATGCTGTCTTTTGGTTTAATACTGACAGAAGCTACAGAAATACTGCCAATAGTTTGTCTTTTGATTTATATGGATTGGTAGTAGTGGTTTGCTGCTTGGTTTTGAACACACATTCAAAATTGAATCTTTATTATTGGTCCGATAATTTGGGTCGCTGTGGGTCGTCCAAGACCAATTGGTGTAGGCAGGTTGATTCAAGATCATGAGCAAATATGGACATAACAATTGTCCAAAACCGCTTAAAGTTGAATTCTGGAGAATTTGAGATGGAGTAAACCAAGCCCTTCAATTACGAATAAAGAACTTAGATTGTTGAGAGATCGAAGCTTACATTGTCCTTGACTTGCTTAACCAATTGAATTTACTCACTGTTTGCACTCACAAATACAATAACTTTTTGTCTAATTGCATATACCTGTTTAGCCAGTTGGGACTACTTTTTTTATTTTTATTTTTTTGGTTAGCCATTGTCTTTTACATTGTATTTTCAGACTGACAAAACCTTAAGAAAAATGCCCAACACAATGTTTATACCTTTGCATTTTCTTTTGCAAGTTCGCACAAAACCATGGTAGGACTTTTCCTAGGTTCTTCTATTTTTATACTTTCATTTTTACCATTTCTCTCCTCTGTGCCTTATTTTTATTCTTAAGGGAGGTTTTAATTTATGAAATAGGTTATTGGTGGCATTAATACCCAATTAGTTGTGGTGAAATTGTAACTTCCACCTTAGGCAACCGTGCCCACTGACCGATTGGAAATAACTTGGAATGTAAATGTTCAAAGCCCTGTTGTTTTGCAACTTATCTTTGATTGGACATAGAATAGCTTATCATTTATTGAAAATTTGGAATTGAAAATCCATTTTTATGGTTGGTTGATGCACTTATATTGGCTTCTTTCATTATCTTTCCCAAAATATTTTTGCCAAACTGAGGTTTGCTGCACAGCAACTATAAAGTAGAACAGTAAGACTGTATAAGTTGCACTTTTGGTTTGGGAGTATCGAAGGCACCGTGGAAAAGTAAGAACACTCCTAGGGGCCTGAAAACAACTTTTTGTTGCTCTTTGGGATCACGATTTAACTTTCCCATGCGTAGCACTTGGAAAATTCTTTGATCTTTTGTGATATTTTTTCCTAATGGACACGTCCTAAACTATTATAGGTGCGATATTTTCCTCAAATTGAGAAGTTTAATTAACTGCAGACTTTTTTTAAAATCTATGCTTCTTATGTCATGTCACTACTATTTAAGCATGATGAGCTTAGGAAAAAGAAATCAACATTGAGATCAGTGTCTACGACATTTTTCAGCAACCATCTTAATGTCTTAGAACATGGCTAATTAATTATTTCCTGGATGTAGCCTTATATACATCATTAAGTTCAATAATTTAGTTGATTCTCAAAAAAATTCAGTAATTTAGTCTTCTTTGAGGTCCATTCTGTGAAATAATTGCTACCAAAGGCCAAGCTTCCAAACATGGTTATATACATAATACATTTCGAAGTACAAAAAAACAAAACTGGTATTGCTTTGGGTTTTTGGTCTATTGATCTCATTCAAAAGGAAGATGTTAACTGCAATTATAGTAGTTGGAAAATTAATTGTGGAGCAATAAGTTATTAAATGAATTTTTGAACGAAATTCACATGCTTGGCAGTGGAAGGTTTAACACAAAGTGAAAGAGTAAAAACAAAGGTAGATTAAAAGCAAAAAAGGAGGGAGATTAAAAAGAATGAGGTTGGTCTAAAAAATTATTATAGTTTAAGTTTTTGGGTTGGTCTTACCTTGTGATATTTTAATTTTTAACGGAGCTGCATAAAGACAGGAATCTCCAAATAGTCTTAGAAAAATGGTCTTCATGATATTTGTGTGAACTTACTTTCCAAGCAGGAAGACACATCGATGACATAATTTTTATTTTTTTTTAAATTTTTTATTTTATAGTGTTTGATTGTGTATTTGCATGTGAGTGTCTGTGTTCATTTATCAAAAGATTAAAAAAAAAGGGGTCTTGGTGTTCAATGATGTGGACACCTGTCACCGTTTTGATTACTATTTTACCCACCAGTTGCTCACGAGTTACCTGTTAATTACATGTTTTTACGCTGGATTGTTTTTTCAAGTATTTCTAACTTTTAATTATAAATAAAATGAAAAGGCTATGCTAAGATATTCTTTATAATTTTATTTGGCTGTGTAGGTTGTTCATATTTTCTACCAGTTGATTACGGAATATCTTTTAAATTGCAAGTTCAACGGCTATAAAATGAAAAGGCTATGCTAAAATATTTTTTATATTTTCTTTTGGTTGTGTAGGTTGTTCATATTTTCTACCAGTTGATTACGGATTATTTGTTAAATTGCAAGTTCAACAGCTGGATTGTTTCGTAAAGTATGTCTAACTCTCAATTAATGAAATGACTATTATAAAATTGAGATTATACTATCTTTTGGTGTGCTAAAACAATTTTTATATTATCTTTTGGTTTCTACCAAATTATAACAGATTATCTATTAAATTGCAAGTTCATACAAGCTGGAATATTTCTTCAGGTCTCTTTAAAATGAAATGCTTTGCTAAAATAGTCCTCATATTAATCCTTTAGATCATGGTTAATTAATTATTTCCTATGTAGCCTTATATACATCATTAAGTTCAATAATTTAGTTGATTCTTAAAAAAGTTCAGTAATTTAGTCTTCTTGTGAGGTCCATTCTACGAAATAATTGCTACCAAAGGCCAAGCTTCAAAACAATGTCATATATAATACATTTCGAATAACCAAAAAAAAAAAAAAATGGTATTGCTTTGGGTTTTTTGTCTATTGATCTGATTCAAAAGGAAAGCATTAATTGCAATTATAGCAGTTGGAAAATCAATTGTGTATCAATAAGTTATTTGATGAATTTTTATCACGCGCAAGCGCGCGGTCGCGACTAGTATTATATAAAAGCAGAGACCTCATGTGAGAGTGCATGAGGTCTTGCCACGTGGCACTCTAATATTGCATTTAACATTTTTTTACCTTTTTTCATTAAGTTTTTTTTTCACTATTACCCAATAAATCATAGTAATTTATTTTTGCTATTATATAAATTATCATTTTTTACTCTTTTTATTAAGGTTTTTTTTTTTTTTTTTTTATTTTTACTGTTACTCTCAATAGATCATAGTAACTTATTGCATTTACCATTTTTTACCTTTTTTTTCATTAATTTTTTTTTACTGTTACCTAATAAATCATAATACTTATTTTTACTATTATATAAGTTAGTATTTTTTACCTCTTTTTATTAAGTTTTTTTACTGTTATCCTAATATCATAATAACTTATTTTTACTATTATATAATATGAATTGTTCTTGACAATTAGACCAATTAGACCAAAAGTTATTCACTATAAAATGGATTATCTTTTAAATAGATCAAACCTTATGAAAAACTCAGACCCAGTTCTTACCTTACATATTATAACCCAAGTTTGACCATTTCCACGTGTAAATCAAAGCAAAAACTCTTACCCTCTTACCAACTCTCTTCTTCCTCCTTCACTTATGGATGATACTTCTAGAAAATCTCATTCTCATGAAATATCTCTTCATTTTCCCTCAATTCAATTCAATATGCTTTTTGTCTATTAATAATATTTTATGTGTTAGGTTCTAAAGATGTAGGATTTTATGTATTTAGAATCTAATGTGTAGTGTTGGCAAAAATGATAAAACAGGTTGTTTAGTCTTGTTTAGGCTTGCTCAAAAGTATGTTTATTTGTAAAACTGGAATCGAGTGAGTGCAGATTTATTGGACTAAATCTGTAAGGCTCGATCGATCGAAAATTAGACTCGATCGATCGACCACGTACAGATTTATTTTTCTGCAGAGTTCCAGTTCAGCCAAACTCTATTTACACGTCTTGGGGTTCAAGTAAAACACTTATATATATAAGGAAAACCCTAGAACGTTTTTGGGACTGCAGAGAGAGAGATTAGAGTGCCTCTTGTGCCTCCTTTTATTTTTAGGGTTTTGTACCCAAACCTCTCTAAGTCTTTGTTGCTCATATTTGCTGTTTATGTGAATCTCTTGTGAGATCTTAGAGGAGCTTTCCTTCACATAAACTTAGGGTTTTCAAGGTAGAGATATTTTCTACATCTTGATGATCACAAGGTTGCTACCATTGGAGATTAAAAGAAAAGCAAGCGGGAGCTTGTAGCTGATTGAAGAATTCAGAAAGAAGTAGTCCGTGGATCGGAGCCTGCGCGTGGTCGTGTCAGGAAAGTTCTACTGGTGGTAGCATTAGGAAGTCGAGCGGGGAGCTTGTAGTCCTTTGTACGAACTTCAATTCTTTTATAGTGAATCAGGTTAGCCTTGAGGATCGGTGGGTCAAATCCTCCCCAGGTTTTTACCGTGTGGTTTCCTGGGTGATCATATCTTGTTATTTATTTTCCGCTGCTTTATATTCTTGAGATATGATTGTTTGGATTGTTTTAACCTAGAATTGCTTAATTTGACTAAGTAACAACTTGGCTAATTAATCTAGGCTACGCAATCTG
>NW_027069722.1:160425-206746 GCF_002906115.3 Quercus suber | reverse complement strand
GGGGGGGGGGGGTGGGGGTGGGCCATGGCCCTCCAAGCAATAAGGTAGCTCTGCCCCTGTCCATTAAACATAAACTCAATCAAAATTTCTAAAATTTCTATAGACTTGTGAACAATTGCATCTCATTATAGGAACAACCAACAGAGCACTAAAATTAAATCCTCAGCAAATATAAACAAACCGAGAAACATAATCCGATTCCACAAACCAATTCAATCTCAAACAACAAATATAAAGTTTCTCAAAACAGAACCCACAAACCCACTAAAATTAAATCCTCAGCAAATATAAAGTTTTGACATTTCTTAGAAATTCAAAACAGAACCCATAAACCCACTGTTTCTCGGCAACAAAACAGTGAAACCCATTATATATAAACACTGT
Organism: Quercus suber; assembly: GCF_002906115.3. NCBI lineage: Eukaryota > Viridiplantae > Streptophyta > Magnoliopsida > Fagales > Fagaceae > Quercus > Quercus suber. Next base: position 206,362 of record NW_027069722.1, on the reverse strand, counting down.
TTCTCACCTTTTTTTTTGGGTTTTCACAGACCACGTAGACTGATCGAAGCTCTGTGGGTGAGAGTTTTCTACTTCGGTGGACTTTATCAAACTTTAGGAGGAGAGGCCTGAGACGGTACACCTCGTTGTGGCTTTACTAGACTCTTCACCGAAGCTGATGAATGTGAGAGTGGAGATTGAGCGAGAGAAGAGAGTGACTGAGAGTGGAGAGGGTGAGTGCGAGAGAAGAGGGTGACTGAGAGTGGAGAGGGTGACTGCGAGAGGCCAAGGCCCTGAAGTGTGAGAGTGAGAGGGAGAGGGTGAGTGAGAGACCATGACACTGGAGAGGTGAGAGAGCTCTGTGAGTGAGAGTGAGTGAGAGATTGGAGAGGTGAGAGACTGTGAGAGAGAGGCGTTATTTTTAAAAAATCTCCTATTAAGCTTTGATTTCTCTGATTTCTCACACGTGCAAACTGAAACGGACAAGACAGGTGACCATAATTGAAAATCGAGTTTCTGAGACTCGGTAACCGAGTTTCTAACCCTCGAGATCTAAGTGTCGTCCACGTCATTATAAACGCCAGGTGTACTCCACGTGGATGCTCGGTCAGAACTCGACTCTATAAGACTCGAATTCCAGGTGTACTCCACGTGGCATTAGGACACGTCAATCTAAAAAAACCGAGCCTAAAAGAGTCGATTTATTCAAGTAGAAATCGAGTCTTTCAGACTCGAGATGTTAGTAATCAATATTATTTTTAAACGGGGCCAACTAACTGTATAGTTGTACAGTTATGGTTAAATACCAATTTCGTTCGTGATTGAACTGTAGATAGATTTAAGTGATTGACTAGCAAAGGCGTGTGGATACATAGTAGTAGAGTCTACTGTAGGAATTGACATTCTGTGGCTCGAGATAGTCTGTACAACTAATAGTCTATAGGAATTGAATTTTTTTTTTTCCTTCTTTGTTTTTTGCCTAGCAAAAGTGCAAGTGACTGTGATATGCTTATTTCTCATTCCGTTAGGTGGGATGAAAAACAAATTTCATTTTCCAACCAGTTGCGACGTTATTTGCAAAGAAATTAAAAAAAAAAAAATACAAGTTCAATTAGTTTGCTATCGTTTCAAATCATCAAATTGATGGTGACTGTGGACATAAAGAGTTAAAAGGTCTTTGTTGTTTAGTTCTTTTCAGCCCAATTGCGAATCCTGTTTGCTGAGTTTAAGGATTTTGCACTCGCTGGTCACTACTCATTCTTTAATGAAAATTAAGTGTTTTTATACATTTTTTTTTAACATATATATATATATATATATATTAACTTTAAAAAGTTTTCATAGATTCTAGTTAGCATAATTGGTAGTCTCTTGTTGTTATCGGTTGAAATTTTCTATTATTATCTATCCAAAAAATAAAGTTTTTGTTCATAAAAATAAAGGGAGAGGGAGAATTTTGAAAAATTATGAGGGGCCATTAAGTAAAAATTGCTCTTAAATTAATTAATTTTGTTAAAAAAAGAAGAAGGAAAGTGTGGATTTTTTTTTTTTTTTTTGGGTGCTCTCCCTCTTTGAAGATTTGAATTTATACTTATGGAGTGATTATCGTGTTAAGGATGTGCGGTTGTAAAAGCATAGATTTTGAATAATTAAGGCATGGACCTTGTCTCCCTGCAATCCATCATTTAAATAAAAGAAAAGTGCTATAAAAAATTATTTTAAAAATAATTGTTTATGCTAACTAAACTCCAGCCTTATTTTTGAGATTGCAATTATTCTTAAATGGTTGAGAAAATTAAGAGTTAAAAAAAATTTTAAAAAAAAGGAAAAAAAAAAAAAAAAAAGAGACATTTCTATCACAACCCTTGAATAAAATGAAGTAAAAAATTACTAGTTTTGAAAAATATTTAAAAAAAAAAAAAAACTGATTTCGGTCCGGTCCGGTCTAATCCAAAACTCACTGTTCTCTTATTCTCTCTCTCTCTCTCTCTCTCTCTCTCTCAGCTTTCATTCTCAAACCGTCGAACTAAATTCCAAACGGTGCACTCTCTCTCTCTCTCTCTCAGCTGAGTCAGCCCAGCCGATTTAGGGTCTTTTTATGTTTATTTCTCATTCTCCTTTCACTTCTACTCTCTCTCTCTCTCTATGTCTTCCCCCACAATCAGCAACTTATTTTCAAAGTACAAGTACCATATAAACTCTGGGTTCTGCTACCTATTTATTCTTCTTCTTTTTCCTTTTCTATTAGCTATTTCATATTATCCAACAAGTACAAAAATATATGTAATATTATCAATACGATTTTATATATTATTACCCATAAATAATTCTCAGATACAAATTGAAATATCAGTATGATGTCATTTAGGTACTCTTTGACATGCAATTATTTGGTTTTTTTTTGCAATCTGTTAAGAACTTAAATGATGGGTGTTTTTTATAGTTTTAATCGAGTTTTGAATTAATTGATGACTAATTTCTGCATGATCACTTTACAACAAGGTTGTCAAAATCGCGATCTGGATCGTAAAATTGCACGATTTTACGATCTCACCTCACCAAAAAGATTAAAATCGTAGCAGGATTGTAGGTAGGATCGTGTAGGATCGTATAGGATCGTAGGATCGTATGGGATCCTACCGATCCTACCATTTAGCTTCTTTTTTTTTTGTTTTTTTGTTTTTTTTTTAAGTGGGCTTCATTTGGGTCATTTGGGTAAGTCTAGTATGATAATCCACAGTCCACCTAAAGGTCCTAAACCCACAAGCCCATCAAAACCCAATAATAAATTGAACCAAATTTACTCCTATCTTAACATTAAATCTCAAAAAGCCTTTAGTATTAAGTTTAACGTTTTCAAAACCTAAATATTTTAGAAACACTAAGCTCCAGCAGACCAGCACCTCTGTCCTGCGCCTCCACAGTGCTCTGTCAAAAACCCAGCCCCTCTTAGCCCTCTCAATGGTGAGCTTTCTTAAGTTTAATGTTTTAAAAAAACAAAACCTAAAATATTTAGAAACATTCAATGCTAGCACCTCAGTTGGCGCCTCCTCAATCCTTTGTCAAAAACCCAGCACCTCTAGCCCTCTCAATAATGTTGTCGTGAGCCATCCCAACGTTGCCTTTAAGCTTTCTGGTAATTTGTTTTGGTAGTTAGAAGTTTATCATTTATTTGTACTTTGATAGCTTGATTCCAGATTGTTGTGTTGTGTATATGATTTTGACAAAGCTTTTAAGGTTTTTATTTTTCTATTTTCAAAATTTTTTGTAATGGATGGATTCATATTTTAAGTGATTATGTAACATACAAAGTCACTATCAATAGGTTTTTTTGCTTAAAATCTAAAAATAGGTAGGATCTTACGATCCACAATTCGATCTTACGATCCACGATTCTACCTACCTCCCACGATCCTACGTAGGATCCCGATTTTGACAACCTTGCTTTACAAGACCAAAGGCCTATTTGTGTTTGTACATGCATAATTCTGATAAGTGGCTAACTAACTAGCTGATCCAGTAACTACTTATGCCAACTTGCAAAACTACTTCTAAGTTCTAACAATCTTCCAATTTGTTACGTGCATTAACAATTGAACACATTCACTAGTTCCTGAAACACTCGCACACAAACAAAACTTTTATTAAGCTTATGACAAGTTGAATACATTGTACGTATATAAGCAAGTAAAGTGCAATCAAGTTTATAAACACTATATAACATTAAGCATATCTTGATCAAACAAGGTCAGTCATTAAAGAATGACTACAATGAACATTTAGCTAGTAAATGCTCATCCAGACACGCAATGCAATAAAGACCAATCACAATGATTAATTGCATGTCCAACACACAACCAATGCAAAATACACAAAGAATTTGCATCTAGGATATAAAATCCTACAAGGGTACAAGCGTGTGATACTCAAGATAGTTTAGCAACATCTAAGAGTACAAAAAAATGCTACAAAGCAGTGAGATAAACAAAAGTATTGAATATTAAAAACCAAAGTACTTAAGCTTTAAAAGAAAGCAATAAACTATCCAAGAGTTGTAAAAACTAACAAAGTTTAAACCAAACAAAAAAAATGCTAAACCACCAACAATAAACCAATAACTATGCTCTCTTCCCCCTCAACTGTGCATACTCCCCCTCAAAATTTTCTCCCACTTTTTTACCAGAATGGCCAAAAAGGCTAGAACTGCTCAGACTCTAAATCGGATCCCTACTCCATTGACATATCCTCAATCTGTGAAGATAGTGCAGTAATCTGCCCATGGATGTATTCAAACTAGTCCACGGTGTGCTGCACGTGGGATTCGAGCATGCCATACATCTGCTCTACCCTAGCAATGAGGCGATTAAGATGATCGGGTCCTCGTGCTTGTGCTTGAGAGGATGGTTGAGTAGAACTTTCTAGTGCTGAGGTGAATCTGTCAATCTCTTCCTCAATATCTCCACCCTTTTCCTCAACATGATCCCTTGGTATTTGAGAGACGCCAATTTTGGATCTGGTGATGTGAGCTTTGCTTCTAGTCACAATGTTTGCACCAATGGGATAATCTCTTTGTACTGTAGTGATGCCGCTCGGAATCTTGAGTCTAGTCTTTGCAATGAGACCCATGATGAGAGTGGGGAAGGGCATGATAGTTCTGGAGTTCCTCTTGGTAATGCTCTTGGTCAGAAGATGGAAGACGTGTCTACAAATATCAATTTCTTTATGTGTGAAGAGATTGTATAGGAAGATGGTCCTTGGTGCAGACAATGTTGTCAAGTGTTGTGCCCATAAACTTTTTGTTTCTTAAATGGTAAATTGAGGTGCGTACAACTGTGATTTGTTAGGCAAATCAAGTAGTGCTGTAAATTTTTGTTTTTTCCATCCCTGGATGTTTTGTATTCAACTACATATTACCATGAGAATCTAATTTCGTGTACCCCAAGTATTCTCTCATAGAGTTACCTTTCAATAATGGTATGGAGTAATTAATAATTAGTGCTTCAAGAGTAAAATGATGTGATATATTACTATAGCAATGTGATATATCTTCTTCTTACATAATCGTAAGTTCTACTTATTAAATTTAGGGTGAGATTTATTATTCATGTTAGAGGAGAGAATACCATCCCGTTATGCTATGAGAATTTCTAATAATTTTCAATTATGGTATGAAGGTTATAAGAAAATTCGAGCAAAATGGGTAAATACCCTTAATTTTAAATCTATATAACAAATACCCCTCTTTCCAAAGTATTTAACAAAAAGCCCCTGTTTTTAAAATTCTATTTTAACAAAATCAAGTTATAGGTAGAACCCAATATTAACAATGTCAAATTTTATGTATATTTTGCTACTTAAAATTTTTTGAAAATTTAAGTGGAACTCAACATTGCGAATGTCGAGTTCTACTTAAAAAATATATAGAATTCGATTTTGAGGATATTGAGTTTTACATAGAACTCAATTTTGTTAAAATTGAGTTCCAAAACATGGGTATTTTGCTAAATACTTTGGAAAGAGGGAAATTTTGCTACATAATTTTAAATTAAGGATATTTACTCATTTGCCAAGAAAATTCAACTTTCTTTTAAGTTTGACATTGTTTTCCCCAAAAGTTTTATAGTTCAACAAACATATTTTGGTATTTTCAATGAAGATGTCAAGGATTTAAAATTAAAACCCGCACCCAAACTATCAAGTTATTAAGAAAAAAGAGAGAAGGTTTTACTCTGATCTACAGGACCATATTATGATGCCGCATTTGCTTTTTTCCTTATATTTGACATAATAAAATTAAAAAAAAAAAAAAAAAAGATAATTAGATTGTATCTATCAAAAAGAGAAAATTGTTATCTCCATACATGTTAAAAAACAAAAATGACATCTCCATAAATAGACCTTTTATGCTCACAAATTATATAATCTTAAAATCCAACTTACACAATCCAAGTTCGCCTAAAAAGTAATTTTATTTAGACTACTAGTACAAGATAAAACGTAGGTACAGTACATATGTACTGTTTCATAGGTTCCTCTTTTAAAATTCAGTCATATAATTTTTTTTTCATAGGATGAACTCATGAAAGAGTATTTTAGTTAAGTACTATCACATGATTGAATTTTAAGAAGAGAATTTAAGAAAACAACACCTAAATATTGTACCTAAGTTTTTGCCCTTAGCACAATATATTAAAACTATAAACTATACAAGTATGCATATCAATATATGGACTTGATTTTGACAATCTGCTACTCAAGAAAGTTGATTTAAGGGTTTTCCTTTACTTAACAGAAAAAAAATAATTATATAATGGGTTTTGAAGGAAGAATTTAATTCTTAAGTGGTTCATACAAACACAACATTTGTTCAACTTCAAAAGGCCTCATCTTAGCGTGGTGTTTCATACACCGTACATGTTGTAATTTCTTGTTTTAACAATTTAACTTCTAATCGTATCAAAAAAAGAAAAAAAAAAATTAACTTCTAATATTTAAATATTGAACAGAGAAAACATTTGTTCTTAACTTGATCAATTACAACAGGTATCTTAATAAACACAAAATCTTTGCATATCATCATTGATTACTTCACTAATCAACACATTACATGCGTAAATGCTTGCTGGAAACATGCACCATCTCCATACTCTTGGGGAAGAGCAAGTACAATAGTTAAGTGTTTATGGTGAAACCCGAAGTAATCTTTTAAGAAGGCAACAAATGTTTTGGTTTCTCCAAATACCAAAATCTCATTGTTTATATCTCAACAAACCATTTCGCAACCAGAATTAGATAATACAACAATATCCACCACTTCGGAATTTGCTGCAAGAGTAGTACTACATGATCAATTAAACTATATATCCATAAATTTTTTCGTAGTTCACACATGCTCAGTGGCCAAAATAGAGTCAAGTATATTGGGTGAGTACAATTATTTAAGGATTGACTATAACATGTTATTCAGCATTTCGCCTTATCATAATTTCTTTATGACAAAATTTAGGGCTAATTATAACTTACTCATCTGTAGTATTTAAGTTGTCTTCTTTATCTCTCTCTCAATCCTGCTGAATGTTCTTTTGGATTATTAATATTATTAGATGGTTTAAATATTACTAATGGTAACAATAATTGCTAGATATAATCACTAAATATTCAACAAACATTTATATATTAATAATACTCAATATATATCAGGCTTCGGAACTTAATATAGTGGCTCTAATGTTTGAATGTGATTTAATAGTATTTTAGAATTTTAACAATAAGTAATGTTAAGTTGTCTTTTTTAAGCAAAATAAAATAAATAAATAGATAGGTTGCAAATGTGGTTGGATTCATTAAATATATGTGGAACAATTTGAGATTAAATTGGTAAAATCTTATAGAAATTGGAAAGAGATTGGGATCTATATTTTTTTAATAAATTCGGATTTAAGTAAGTGCACCACCATTGGCAAGTGTGGTGTAGTGGTAGGAAGCCCTCGAAACCCATTACTTTAAACCAAGTGCCAAGAAGTCTTCAAGTACTACTATTGACCCATACTTAATATGCAGAAATTATAATAATGAGGTTGAGTAGTGGCACACCCTGCTTTGCACTAGTGGTACCCATAAGCTTATCAAAAAATCCAAGTGGCAATGTATCATGGAATGTGGGGCAATGATTACAAATATAAGTATCCCTTCTCTTTTTTCCAAAAAAAAAAGAAAAAAATTTAAGTGCATCGAAATGGACTGGAAAGGACCAAGTAGACCGAATAGGGCCAAAGTAGATCGAATAGGACTAAATGGTTCGTTATTGGTTCAAATTTAAATTTATTATTGAAATTATTTTTTTATCTCAATAATAACAACACATAATAATTTACTACTTAAAATTTATTGTAAAAATATTATAAATATAGTATTTCTCATTTTTTATGTGTCTTATTTTATTATTCAGTTAACAATTTTTTAACACTTTTAACAAAAAAAAAATTTCATTTTAACTAATTAAGTTGTTTCTAAACTAACCTAAAATCTAGACCATACATCATCAGTTCACACTGATCTATTTACAAAGTGAATTTCTCTACTTATTTACAATGCCCAAGGTGAATTTCTCGGCTTATTTACAAAGTAATAAACTTTTAAAGTTCTAGCACTGGCGGAGTGTGGACCAAGACGAAGAGAGAAAGGAAATAGTTTCTCTTTGAAGAGAAACTCTTTAGAAATAGTTTATTTAATTAAACTGACATTTTTTTTAAGTATTATAAATAAAATTAAAAAATAGTCAAAATAATATAGTAAAATTTACAAATAGTATTAAAAAGTACAATAAAATTTATGAATAGTAATAAAAATAAGTTGAATAGCAATAAAAATATATTAAATAGTAAAAAAAAATTGACTTTGTAAGCCAATGTCAGACGTAACCTAATTCTATGTATATCTTTTTATTTAATGTAAATTTTAAAATTTTAATTTTTAGATTATATGTTTTTTATATTTTCAAAATATATAAAACTTTGTTCAAATAAAATGTTATTTACTATTTAATCCATAAACTTAGTTTTTATACAAAATTTTATGAATTTTAATTGCATCTTTTTTAAGAAGAGACCAAAGAGGAGATTAAAAGTACGAGGTCAAGGCCCCACGTTAAAGTTAAATGAAAGTTCAATAAAATAATAACGAAAAACTAAATAAGTCAGGAAATTCCTCACGACAATTGTCAAACTCGGCTGGCTCTGCTTTTTAGATTACAGGTGGATTTCAATGTGAACTAGTGATGTACAATGTGGACGCATTCATTGATATTGACCAGAGGAGGCGTTGCTTTTGAGATATCAGAACGTGGGCCCTCAACTTCATTATCTCGGCTGGCTCTGCTTTTTAGATTACAGGTGGATTCCAGTGTGTACTGGTGATGTACAATGTGGACTCATTCATTGATATTGACTAGTGGAGGCGTTGCTTTTGAGATATCAGAACGTGGGCCCTCGACTTCATTATTGCTTGCACTTTGAGCTACTAGACTATTTGCTATTTGGTTTCTCCTCAATAATCAACCATTTCACGAGTTCAAATCTTCTGTCTTACTTTTCCTGTTCTACTCTATACTCTACTAATAAATACTTACCACATGTTCACCTAATTAATTAAATATTATCATTATTGATTTATTAATCCTACAGTTATTAATTAATAGTATCACGTGGCAAGTATTTATTGGTGAAGTATAGAGTGGAACAGGAAAAGTGGGACAGAAGATTTGGACTCGACAATAAGTTTATAATCACAAAAATTTCCACAAAAAATATTTTAAAATGTTGACAATATAAATAATAAAATAATATCAATAATAATCCGAAAAACAATAATAATGGAATAAATTTTACCCAGGACATCATCAAATGATATAAAATAAATAAGAAAAAAGAAGTATGGAATAGTACGTAATAAAAAAGATCAGAACTTCTTTCTAAAAAAAAAAAAAAAAAAAAATAAAAAAGAAGTATGGAATAGTACGTAATAAAAAAGATCAGAACTTCTTTCTAAAAAAAAAAAAAAAAAAAAACCCGAAAGCAAAGATATAATAACCGAAAGCAGGGCTAGCCTAAATACATATATATATTGGCTACATCAATTTCCGACTAACTTTAATCTCCTCTTTGGTCTCTGCTTTCATCAACCAGTTGCCTTTTGCTCTTTCAGTACTCTTGTGTTAACCAAACAAATTTCCATTTCCAACTTCTAACTATGGCTTGGGCTCTTGTTTCTGCTATCAAGGACCAGCTTAGATCTCTCATTACTTCAGAAGTAATTTTTACTTTTTATATATTACACCCCATTACATAATATTTATATTTCCACATGTCGCATGGGTCTGCGGCTATTTACTTATAAGTTACAAGTAACTGATCCATTCTCTATTTACAATCTGCATTCTTTTTGTGTTATATATCCAATGCATGGATCTGGGCTAATCTCTATAAACTTTATAAAGAGTTGATGACTTTTTCAAATAAGGATAATAGGTTTAAATTCAATCTCTATTAGTCATTTATATACAGGTTTAGGGCCTAAAAAAGAGAGTATTTCCTATTAATAATGGAGTAATGGGAGGAAATTTGTAAGATACTGTGAAAAAAAAAATCCCAAATTTTCGTTAACGACAAGAGTTTAATGGCTTTGTTGGGTTTAAATGTTCCTCTTTTGTGTTAGAATCTCATTTTGTCTCCTTTGTGTTAGAATCTCATTTTATCTCTTAATCACAACTTTTTGTATTGTCATCAATGAGCACATTTTGTTAATTGTCAAAAAGATGGAATTGTAAGACATTGTCTATGCTCTAAATCTGGTTCTGGTATTAAAAAATTCATATAGAAATAGGGACTAAATATTGGGCAGGCCGCTCGTAAATTTTAATATGATTTTGTTTAGGAAATTTATAGTATTGCTTCTGTAGGAGTGGGAATGATCTTATGTGGGAAACACGCTAACACTAGTACACGTACAATTAATTGATACCAGGATGAAATCTAAAGTTGATCTGCACAAAAAGAAGATATAATCTAAAGTTTATATTATATATGGTGCTCTTGCCTTTTCAATATACTTTTTGACTCATTGGTTAATTAGGTGGGTTTTTCTTTTGTAATTTTGTTCAGCTACTAAAGGTTAGTGGTAAGGATCTTCCAATTAACATGCTAGCTCGCAATTGGCAGCAAATACCCACCACAAGTTGTCCCTTAAGTAACACAGCCAATCAGGAATATAGCTCATACTTCATTGACTAGAATAAGCAGCACCGCGCAATTCACCTTAAGTTGTGAGAGAGAAGTTAAAAAAATATGTGTAAAAGTAAAATTGTGAAAAATTAAAGTCTAAATTTTTTTTTTATTCAAGGACTAAGATTATAAGTGATTTTTGAAACTTTCAATCTCAATCTTTAATTTGCAATTGCATTGTACAACACCTAATCTCAATACCTTAAACTTGAGGTAGTGGATTACAGGGAATAAAGTGAGGATACATTTGAAACCTTTTTCCTTTTCTGGGCTACAATTATGGTATTTCTACCTTTTTTACTAATTGGTGTTGATTTTGCTTTTGAGTAAGGTTAGGGATACCACTTTTTTTTCATATTATTATCATGGATTTTACATTTTTTTTTTTTAATAATGTGAAGTAGAATCTTATGATTCTCTATTCAATGTACAATCCAATCCATATGACCATCTCACCAGTCCTATGTAGGACTTTGATCTTAATAACCATTGTGTGAACTGATGATATACCACATAGACTTTATTAATCATAATTTGCCCTTAAGATAGTGGATGAATGTGGGGTTACAATTATGGTGCTTTTGCCTTTTCCACTAATTAATTGGTGTTGGTTTTGTATTTTGAGTAACAATAGGGATACCAATTTTTTTGGTATGATCAAAGTAACATCATGTTCATAAGGTCCACTAGTTGTGAAAATATTGTGACCCTAGACTTGTTGTTTTGGTTTTATTGACTACTATTTTTTTTTCTCAGCAAAGAAGTTTCTCAACCTTTCATTAATCAACCATTTACTCTTTTCGTTGTGTTATAAATCAAAATTTCCATTTCAATGTATGGCTCGGGCTCTAGTTTCTAATTTCTATTATCATGGAGCAGCTTAGTTTAATCATTTATTTTTCACTTAAATGGTAGCAGCCACACAAATTGTTATATACAACTGAAAATTCATACGATTTAACAATTTCGTTATGGTCATTAACTGATCTAAGTGCACCTGAAAATCGCAAGGTCTAGAGGTCATTACATAATGGATTTTAATTATTTTTGTTCTTTGAGTACATTGCTTTTAATTAATGTAAGTATAGTAAAACAATTTATATATATATATATATATTTTATAAATGTTGCAGTGATATGTCGTAATGAAAAATAAAAATAAAAAAGTGATATGTTATAAGTTTTTTTTCAAGCCAAATTATTATATGAGCATTCCCAACCAATCCTTGTTTCCACTTGTTCATACTTATTTTCACCATCTCTCTCATGGCTTTATATCCCTCTTTAATCTTTTAATTATTTTGACAACACATATTTAAGATTTTAATAAAATTTATGTGTCCCACATTAAAGTGATAGATGAAAATTCAGATTTTAAAGATTTTATTTGTGAAAGACTTCACGGTGAATAACAATTTCTAAGTAACTCTAAAACACTTTGAACACCTGTAAATGGAGGTACATTTGTTTTTTTCAGCAGCTGTAATTTTTACTTTCATTTGATATTAGAGCCTCCTCCGTGCGCATATGAATTTAAGGATATAAAGTATTTTGCTTTTTGTTGTTTTGTAATTTTTTCATTCATAGTTTTTTCTATGATTTGGCAAAATTTCTGATATGCATATCGATTTAAGGATATAAAGTATTCTTTTGTGCAAAATTAACTATGTCATCTAAATCTGGCTTGTTTAACCAATGTCCCCAAACCCACTGTGGGTTCTAATGTCTTTTCGTCAGGGTCCCATGCAACGTGGAGGAAAAAGAAACTGTCGTAAAAAAATAAAAAGTTCACGACTGTAGAATAATAAGTGTGGAAATTCATATTACTTGTCGGTGGGTTGAAGAAAAGCTAGGATCAGTGACTGTGAATTGTGAACTGATAATGCACCGCGTGGACTTTATTGGCCAGAGTAGGCCCTCAGGCTTTTGAGACAGTGGGTTCCAATGGGCAATGGATGCTTTGCTCACTGCATAGGGTACTTTTGCTTTTTTCACTTATTAGTTAGGTGGGGCTTCAATTATTTTGAGTTTTACCCCACAAATTGTTAATAAGGAGGAATATATTATATTTATAGGTTCATTGACGCTGTCAGTTTGTTATTTGGTTTTGAGTTTCTCCATTCTGAGTCACACTTTCTAGTCTATCTCCACTTCCTGTTTTTTGTATTGCCAATCGGAATTTCGCTCTCCAAGTATGGCTGAGGGACTTGTTACTGATCTCATTAAGCAGTTACTTTCAACTGCTGCTTGGGGGGCAGAACAAGAGATAAGGTTGGTCGTTGGTGTCGAAAAAGAAATCGGAAAGCTTGAAGGCAATCTACAAGCCGTGAAAGGGGTGCTCAACGATGCTGAGAAAAGACAAGTTACAGAAGACGCTGTGAAGCTTTGGTTAGAAAAGCTCAACAACGTATGCTACGAGATGGAGGATGTGGTGGACGAGTGGAACACCGAATTGATCAAATCAGCAATTCAGAAAGAAGAAGAAGAAAAAAATGCTGATAATGCTCCTGTTTTGAAGAAGAAGCAGGTATGCTCCTTTATCCCCTCCCCTTCATGTTGTTTGGGTCAAGTTGATAAACTTGCTAGGCGTCATGACATCGCTCACAAGATAAAAGAACTAAATGAAATATTAGATGAGATTGTCAAAGAGAGAAATAGGTACCAATTTCAGTCAACTAATGAACCTGCCACTAAAGTTGTTGAGCAACCACAAACTACTTCATTTGTTGATGTGTCTGAAATACGTGGTCGTGATAACGTTAAAGATGGTCTAGTGAGCATGCTATTGGGCAAGGGTAGTAAAGAAGAAAGTAGCCCCCATCTCATCTCATTAGTGGGCATGGGGGGTATTGGAAAAACTACTCTTGCCCAATTAGCGTACAATGATCATGCGGTGCAAGCCCATTTTGAGATAAAAGTGTGGGTTTGTGTTTCGGATCCTTTCGATCCGTGCAAGGTGGCCAAAGAAATCCTTGAATCCATTGAACGTCAATCCCCCAACTTGACTGCATTGCAAAGTCTATTGGATAGAATTTGCGATAACGTTAGGGGAAAGAAGTTTCTTCTTGTCTTTGATGATGTGTGGACGGAAGACTCCACAACGTGGGAGCCATTCAAAATTGCACTCAAATGTGTTGCCCAAGGCAGTAGAATTATAGTCACCACACGTAAAAGTAGAGTTGTGGAAATTATGGGAAGTGTGAGCATAATTAATTTGGAGGTACTCTCTAACGAAGATTGTTGGTTGGTGTTTAGAAAAATAGCATTTTTTGATAGGGATCCTAAGCAATGTGAACAACTAGAAGGCCTCGGTAGGCAAATAGTAGAAAAGTGCAAAGGCTTGCCACTTGCTGCAAAGACTCTAGGGAGTCTAATGCGGTTCAAGAGAACTAGTGAAGAATGGAAGAGTATTTTGGATAACAAATTTTGGGAATTTGAAGATGTGGAAAGAAAGCTTTATGCACCATTGTTACTGAGCTATTATGATTTATCCTCACCATTGAGACGATGCTTCTTATTTTGTGCTGTTTTTCCTAAAGATTATGTCTTTTCTTGTGATGAGTTGGTATTTATGTGGATGGCACAAGGATATATCAAGTCGAAGAAAAATGTGGAGATAGAAATCAGGCTAGAGACTACTTTGAAAATTTAGCAGTACATTCGTTCTTCCAAGATTTTGAGAGAGATAAGAATGATGGCAAGATAAAAAAGTGCAAAATGCATGACATAGTGCATGACTTTGCACAATTAATGTCAAAAGATGCGTGCTTCACAATCAATTCTAACATAGGGTTGGAAACTGATTATAAAACTGCCCGCCATTTGGATTTAGAAATTCCTAAAGAAGCCCAATTTCCTGAGTCCATTTATAGTGCAAAAAATTTGCGCACCCTCATTTTTGCAAATCGAAGTGATAATATGTTGTCTACTTTATTTCAGCATTTTAGACGTTTACGAATATTAACTTTGGATTTTAAATTTGGTGCTACAGAATGGAATGATCTTTCAGATGCCGTGGAAAATTTCATACATTTGAGGTATCTCAAATTAGTCAATTATCGTGGAGATTCATTGCCTGAAACCATTTGTAATCTTTCCAATTTACAAATTTTAAATATTGAGAGCGGTATTTTTGGCAATAAGTTAAAAATATTGCCACGGGGAATGAGTAAGCTAATTAACCTGAGACATTTTGATTTGGGTCTTAGTCATAATATTAATGTATATCCAAGAGGTTTTGGGAGATTGACTTCTCTTAGAACATTAAATCCTTTCATTGTAAATGGTAAGGATGATAGCGAAAGATGTAATTTGGGAGAATTAATAAATTTGAACCACCTGAAGACTCTTGCAATAGATGGGTTGGGAAACGAGGTAGATGAATGTGAGGCCATGAATGCACAACTGAAGAAGAAGATAAACCTTCATACTTTGGAGCTAATATTTACGAAATGGGGTGAGGAAAGGGATGGTGAGGAAATAATAAGGGAGAAAGATGCATTAATTCTGAATGCCTTGGAGCCACCTCCTAAGTTGGAATATTTACGTATTGAAGGTTACAAGGCACTGATAATGTTTCCTAATTGGATGACGTCCTTAACCAATTTAAAAGAACTTGAAATTCGCCATTCATCTTTAGAGTGTTTGCCTCCTTTAGGGAAACTTCCATTCCTCAAATCATTAAAGATGTGGGTTATTAAAAGATTAAAAAAGTTAGGGGTTGAATTTATGGGAATAGAAGAATCCGAAAAGAAGGAGAAAGGCGATATAATAATACCACTATTCCCAAATTTGATATCTCTCTCATTTGAGGCTGTCTATCACTGGGAAGAATGGAATGGGATTGAAGAAGAAGAAGACTGTATCAGAAGATTCACTATAATGCCACGTCTTCAAAATTTGGTAATTCACCACTGCCTAGGGTTAAAGTCGCTGCCGAACTTCCTTCGTACAACTCCATTACAGGAATTGCAGATCACTTTGTGTCCAATTCTGAAGGAACACTGCAAAAGAGTGACAGGAAATGATTGGCCCAAGATTTCCCACATTCCTAACATAAAGATTGCTGGGATCTATGTGCAAAGAGACGGTCGAGAATGTGAGGCAGAGGCAAAGGTAACTTCTTCTAACGCTTCTTCTTTTCCTTGGGCTTCTTCTTTTATTTTGCAATATATCAATATTATATTAATAAAAAATTTACTTGTCTGCCAAAATTTCCCACTGGGAAAAAATTTGCATGCACTAATTACCCCTTTTTTTTTATTCATCATCAGTGGTATAAACATGATCAAAGCTTTTGATTTTCTCAAATCTCTTGAAAAACTGTTGCTTTTGGTTTTCTTAAATCTCTTCACACTTTGTTGTGTACTGTGCAAGAAAAGATTAATAAGGAAGAGTTTCTCTAATTGTTTCCTTTGTACAAAGATTTTTAAATTCATCTGAATATATAGATATTCTTACAATGGACTTTAGAATACTAGACTTTATGCTATAAGAAATGTAATGTTTACAACATTTTCATAACAAATCTTAAGTGCTGAGTTGTTATGGGTGGACAAAAAAGTAATTTAAGTTATAAATATAAATTAGAACCAATAACTACTCACCACTTATTATTTATTATAAAAATGTTGTAGATGTAACACTCCTCACAGGCTACAAGTGTGGGATAGAAGATTTTTATATTTGAATTTCTAGTACCTTCTACTTGCCTCTAGTACTCCCCTCAACGTGGACTGTTTATATGAGTAACGCCGAACTTGTTGCTAAGGCGATGAAATACTGGATCCTTACTCAAAGGTATAGTATAAATCTTAGGAATTTGTTAAGAGGATCCATTGATCGTCTTGTTGGGATTCGGAAAAGGTTTCCCATATAGTTGTTTTTATCTTGGATAGTTTTCTTTGAGTTTTCTACTTTGTCACTGTAGGATTCATGTCAAGTGCAATACCTTCATTTTCCTCACAATTTTTTTAACTTTTTTTTTTTTTAACTTTAACCTTTTAACTCTTTTTTAATATATTTTATTAATGGCTAAGATTGAAAGTTACTTTTTCAACTTTCAATCTCAGCCATTAATTAAGTATTGCACCAGGTGCAATACCTAGACCTGATGTGAATCCTGTCACTATATAGCTTGTGTCTTATACATTTTTTTTTTTAATAATTGTTTTATGATATGGTATTTCTAATTTTTAGTGATTAATACTGAAATTGTTGATCACATAAATTGGTTAATTGGAACATAATTGTTATATTTGCTGACCGGAGTTTAGACGGCTATCTCATCATAATTTAAAGATTTGAAAGTCACTAGTTACCTAAGTTTTATTTCATTGGCAGTTAAATTATTGAGCTCTTAGTAATACTTATCATTTTTGGAGCCTTGACTAAACATTTTATTGGATCCCATTGAAAAATGTAGTATGAACAGAATATGATTCACTCTTGTGGAAATAAACCGCTCTTCTTCTTCTTTTTTCATAAACGGAAATAAACAAGTGAGGATTAGTTAGAGTTCAGAAGAAAGAGAAAATGAAATTAAAAAAAAAAAAACCAATAGCAATATTTCCAGCTGGCTTAGCAAGTTAGCACTTAGCATAACCCATTGACTTTAGTATATGATCCTATGTTAATATCTCAAAAAATTCCATTTCTTTTTCACAACGGCTGAATTAGCATATAATGATTTGTATACATTAAAAGTGATACTAGTAGTGAATTCATGAGAAGATAATATTATGTTATACTAATTACAACTTACCATTACTATAAACTAACTTTTTTCCCTTGTGGGCTCCCATGCGTGGGACCTGCGACGGTGAAAACATGTTGCCTATCTCAGTATAGGCAATTTTTTTCCCTACGGCGGTGAAACCCAGTGTTTTTTATTTTCACTTCTCTCAACGCTATCTCTCCCTCCCCTCTCTCCTTCACTCTTCTATCAACATTCTTTGTAACCATGGATGACCTCACTGGTAAGTGGGCCCGCCTCTCCCTCAATACACGTGAAACTCAAACAATTCCTTTGGCCCCTGAAGTGGAGAACAATAACAGAGTATTGGTGGCTAAGCTCTTCACAAAACGCCGTGTCAACAACTTACCATCTCAGTAAGTAGTGAAAATAATTAAAAATTTGTGTATCTAGACATTGCTCTTTAAATAGTTGAGTCATGGGTTCCTTTTATTGCTATTTTAATTAGTCATAAACGGTGGAAAATATTAAGTTGTAATTTGTGCTGATTTTCTTTTCTTTTCTTTTTTTGAGAAGTAATTGTGTTGAAATCGATACTATATAACTTTCGCATCAAATCCAAATTAAAAGAAAAAAAAAATCTGCTATATATAACTTCAATTTAATGATACATTATATAAGACTAATGTTATCACGGAAATAACTTTGCATTGATCAATATGAAGATATTTAAACTAATAAGCAATACAATTTTGAAATCTTTTTCCAATAATAATAGGGGAGCAATGTTGAAATAGTGATGTATTACTCTCTCTTCTCTCTCTCTCTCTCTTCTCTCTCTCTCTCTTATATTTATATATACAGTTTTTTATAATTTTGGACCGAATTGATCAAAATGCTACACTAGTTGATATAACTCAACACATTTATAAATTAATTTCCTCCATCCATAAAAACCTCATGTTGGATATAAAATTCTCTTTAGTCTCGTTTTTAATCAAAATAGAAGATGTTTAAGTTAGTTGTATATCTCCCAAAAAAAAGGGGAGGGGGGAGGGGGGAGGGGAACAAACCCATCATTTTTTTTTTTTTTTTGGGTATAATTGTTTTGTTAATTATCATGTAAAAAATGTAGTTTGCCACTAATAAATATAAGTAAATGATTAGTTTGGACGACATGGACAGTAATAGGCAATTACATGGCATAAAATGGCAGAAGGACTAGTTGGCAATAATTAATTAAGCCTTTTGTTTATTAACAAAGCTTCTTCTCCATGCCTATGTCACGTTACCTGGGAATTAAAGACCAATTACATGGTCGAATATAAATTCTAAAATGGTTAGTACTTATTAGGTCGGTTGTTTATATATATATATTATATTTATGCTTCTTGTTTACTAGCAAAGGCATCTTCTTGCTAATATAATGCCAATTGCTAAAGCTCAATTAGTAGTCTACTGTTTAGGTTAGCTGTGCTTTTCTGGATTTAGTGGCAAAGACGGTCCTACCCAAAGCATCTTCTTAGCTGTGTATATATTCAAGCTTCAAAATGAATATAAATTTGACCAAATTGTTTTAAAATGAGTGAGAGATAACCATTTGAAAATATTCCACAAATTTAAAAAAAAAAAAAAAAAAAAAAAAAAACTTTGTTGGGGTGCTTCAATATTCATTATTATATGCTTGGGTTATTACCATGGTGTATATGGTTAGAAACATTGTTCTTTGTGCTATATTGTTAATTTAGAATTTTAAGTATGTTGTGGGTGTTGGAACATGTAACTTTGAAATTTGGAATCTGTCATTTATTTAGGTATTAGTTATTATCATTTATAATTAATTTTTGTCAATTTATTTCTTTTTTTTTTTCTTTAACATATGTCATTATTATTGGTTTTTTTTTTTTTTTTTTTTTTGAGAAGCCAGATCAAGGACCTGGACCATTTATTAAACCAACTAAAAACTCAATGAACGTCAAGGAGAATAAAGGGGCAATGTCTGCTGGCACTTCATGCAGCCAACCTGAGCCCCGACAATTAGCTTAGCTTTTTTAGCTAGAGCATCAGCTACTGTATTACAACGACGATTAACAAAACGTCTACAAACTGAAAACCATCGGAGAGCATGCGAATATCATCCAAAATGTTACCAAAGCTAGCAAACGCACCCGCACCCTGTAGAAGGGCGTTAATAACAACTGCTGAGTCACCTTCAAACACACTCTAGAGATTCCCAGTTCCAAAGCAAACTAGACCGCCTTCAAACATGCTAAAGCTTCAACGTCCGCACTGATTGAGCTATGGAATGGAAGCAGAACAGAGCACCTTCGACTTCACCTGAATTATTACGGACAACGACACCAATGCCGCCAATCTTGCGCTACGAAACACCGCTGCATCGAAATTTAACTTGAAGCAATGGGAGTCCGGAGGCGCCACTGCTGCATGATGGGAGGACGAGTTGGTTCAGGCTCCTCTGCTTGAGCTAGTAGAAATTCTTGCAGGTAACTACCAGCTTTGCTGCATATATTCTCCACGGGCAAAGGGGGGCGTCCAAAATGAATAGCATTCCGTCTATTCCATAATAGCCACGCTATGATCACAAAGAGCTCTGCTTTAAGTTCATCTCGGCAGAGCAAGAATCCAGCAATTACCTATAACATTTAGCAATTTTTTATCCTTGATTCAATCCTACAATCCGATCAACATGATTCTCTCTCACATCCTAGATAAGATTTTTATTTTGATAAATGTGGCGTGAACTGATGCTGGACTAAATCAAAGATGGCCCTTAGATTTAAAATAGTGGATTACAGTAGATGAAGGTGGGCAACCTTTGAAAATTTGTGTGCTATAATTATGGTGCCATTGCTTTTTCCACCTATTGGTGCTGATTTTGCTTTTGACTCCAAGTAGAAATACCACATTTCATAACATATTTAAACCAGCAACATCACTTTTATAAGGCCCATCGTTGGTATCATTTTTATTATTTACCAATTACATGTGGCGGCATTAATGGTTCGAAAAAATATTGTCAAACTAAACTAAGTTTTGGTTTTATACTTTTATTGACTAGTGTTTTCTTTTGCTTCTTAAAGTGTTGGATTAGGGGTTTTTTTAATTATCAGCTTATTAATTGATTTGCGTATATACTTCCTCTTAAAGACCCCCATGAAAAATAAAAGTTTCAAAAAAAAAAAATGATTAAAATGCACATGAAACCTTTTAAACTTTCAAGTGACAATTAATGCTTATTTACATTGCAATATCAGAGAAGTTACCGTGTGAGCCCAAAAGAAGTCTTTGAACTTTCTAAGAACCATACCTGTCGTTACGGTCAAACATTTTACGTTTGAGCTTTCCAAATTCCAAGCGAAACATCTCCTGTGTAAACTGGCCCTTATAAAAGATTCGAGCTTATAGTGAATTCATGTTTTCTTTTTTAGTAAATAGTGAATTCATGCTTTGAGAATAGCAAATAGTAATAAGCAATAAGTTTAGAATCACAAAAAATTTTACAAAAGTATTTCAAAATGTTAAAATAACCAGTTGTCAATATAGATAATAAAATAATATCAATAATAATAATCCAAATAAAACCAATAATAATGAAAAAAAAATTGCCTAGTACATCATCAAATGATATAAAATAACAGGTAAAATATTATTTTGGTTCTTAAACTTTATAAAAAATTTGTTTTTAGTCTCTAAATTTTAAAAAGTTCTTTTTTCATCCTTAAACTTTGTAAAGAGTTTTTTCAATAGTTTAGAAACAAAAATAGGGATGAAAAAAGAACTATTTTAACAGTTTAGGGAGGAAAAACAAACTTTAGTAAAGTTTAAAGACATGTATAAAATATTTTTAATAGTTTAAAGATGAAAGATGGACTTTTCAATAGTTTAGGGACAAAAAAAAAAAATTCTAAAAATTTATTTCTTCTTGGGCTTTTTTTTTTCTTTTTTCTTTTTTTTTTTTTCTTTTTTTGCGAAATATAAAAATAAAATTAAAAAAAAATCAACTAAAAATTTTAATTTTCTGTCAAAATTTCACATAGAAAAAAGAAAAAAATAACTCACTAGTTGATGAATTTATCTGGTTCTCAGTAATTTGAATTAGGTGATTTATATTATATATTGTTGTACTACACATAACTAGCATGCATAGCATCTGGTTCCTTAGATTCCTTTAACTTCTCGGTAGGTTCTATATATTTGATATCTCTCACATTTTTGTGTTTCAATTACTGGGAAGAATGGAATGGGATTGGAGGAGAAGAAAAGGAAGAAGAAGAAGAAGAAGATTGTATCAGAAGATTCACTATAATGCCAGGTCTTCAAGACTTAGAAATCCTTGTTTGCACAAAGTTAAAGTCGGTGCCGAACTTCCTTTGTACAACTCCATTACAGAAATTGGAGATCTCGACATGTCCAATTTTGGAGGAATGCTTCAAAAGAGGGATAGGAGAGGACTGGCCCAAGATTTCTCACATCCCTGACATCATCATTGATTACAAGTATGTGCAAGGCAGTCAAGAATGTATGCCAAAGCCAAGGTAACTTCTTCGGATGCTTCTTCTTCTTTTCCTTGGGCTTCTTCTTTTATTTTGCAATATATCAATATTAAATTAATAAAAATTTGCATATAGATAAAACAACTCCAATTGCTCTCGCTAATTTCCTATTGTTATTGACTAATCTGAAATAACTCATATGGTTTTCTTTTAGGCATGTAGGATTTTCAGAGCTGTGATGAGGAAGAAGAGGACCTATGATTTTGTATATCTAGGTTCATTATTTTAGCCTCAAGTAGATATTTTTGGATGACAATGGTGAAAGATGATTTGCGTGCGTGGGCAAAGTTCATTCTTGGCTTGATTTAGTGATAGAAGTCTAATCCATTCATAGGTAACTTCACTCTTCTTCTTCTGCTTTGTCTTCATTTTTTATTAGAACTAACTATCAATTAATTATCCTACTTATTTGTCAAAAATTCCCTAAAAAACAAAGAAATACAATTGGTAGCTAAATTTATAAAATTTTGGCCAAAATCTCAAAGACAATGACACCAATAGTTCAATACCTATGTTCTTTTTTGTGTGTGCTTTTGATATATGTATTAAATAATAACTTTTAATCACACTTCATTTATAATATTTTAACATTTTTCCTGTCAATTATAAGATCAATGACCTTTTATATAGAAATAACTACAAATTGAGTAAATTTTTAAAGTCACTAATGCTTTAAAATCTCCGTAAATTTGTTGAGTGACTCTATTAACTGATTGAGGTTCTGTCCACATTGATCAGACTTCAGTAAAGCTAAACGTCATGTTTTGAAACATGTACTTCTGTAATTGTTAATTTTCAGCTCATGTAAATTTTGAAGCAGTATTGTCTTGTGTCCTACTGAATACCAATTTATGTTTTCCACTGTTAAACTTCAAGCTCTAGTTTTTGGCCCATTGTCCATGGATTTGAGTCTGGAAAAGTTCAAAATATTCGTTACAATTTGAATAGAATTGATAATCAAGATTGTGGCATGATCATTTTCATGATGTTAGTTAATTTCCTTTGCTTGAGCATTTGGAAGTGCTGATGTGGTACCATTTGTTTTATATTATTGGCTGATCCTATGCAATGCATATTCAGGTTGCAGTTTTCTAGTTCCCCAATGTGTCACTGGTTGAAAGGTGCTGGTCTGTTCACAATCATTGTTTGTGAGTTTATTCAATTTACAAGCAAGAAATAAATTTCAAGAAAAATATTATGATATTAATTTATAGATTTTTTTTTCTGGTATTTTCAGTGTTCATAAATTCAGCTACAAGTTCAGATTTTTCAATGATGATGGTGAAAAGGTATTTGCAATTGTGCATGTGTTAGCAAAGTTCAGCAATGGCTTGATTGGGCGTTGCAGTTCTGATCCAGTCATGGGTAACACCTTCTTCTTCATCATCTTCTTTTATTTAACCAAAATTTCAATTAATAATCCTACTCGTCTCTCAAAAATTCCCTCAAAAAGATAATAATCAAAACTTAGGCAGATTAAATTTAAGATTTTGACCAAACTCACAAAGACACTGACATGAATGGTTCAATCTGGTATGCCCACTATATGCAGCTTTACTAAAATGTGTGAATGTGTGGAAAATTCTTTATTTGAAAAGAAAAAAAAAAGAAAAAACATAATACCTGAAAGAATGTTACTAAAATTTTAACTTGACATGATCACTTTCTTTTGTAGTCAATCTAATAAGTTGGCGACACATGAAATGAAATCTATGTAACGCTAGTCTTAAGAAGAAAGAGAGGGGCCCTCAAGGCTTTAAAATAAATTTGTTAATTATCAAGTCTGAAATTTATAGGGTTAGTTAATTGCTATTTATCAAGTTATAAAGAAATATCATATGCTTATTTCTTGTTTTAGAGTCTGAAGTATTTCATTACATGAAAAAGTGTGAAGTACAGGAGGCCTATTACTAGCAAGAAAGAAGAAGAAACTACATATACCTTGGCTTTGTTAAATGGATCATTTACTCCTCTACTGTGAGGTATATTGATATTTTCTTCTTAATCATCTGTCTGTTTTTCCTATTCATTTTTTCCATTCTTCATAATCTCATGCTAAATATTTAATTCTTTTGGGTTTCATTTGAACCAAACATCTGATTCAAATATCTAGGGATGTACATTTTGTGTTGAATCAAATTTTCACACATGGATGCTCATTTGAGAAAGGGCCATAGAAGCAGGTCCACTATCATTTCATAATGGAAACTAGGATGTGCATCATGGAACATATCATGTGCAATCCATATTATATGGTGGTAGATGAAAGGTGAGCTAGGTAATTGAGCAGTTTTCAACTCATATAATTTCTGGCTTTATGTTTTAGGTTTGAAATTCGCTTGCTAACTTTCATGGTTTAGTGTTATACATATAGGAGATTGATGAATGCAAAAGCGTGTGGATTTCTTGTCTTAGTGATTGAAGAGTTTCGTGTCCTGGTAGAGGGGGAAGAGTGTGATGTTTCCACCAAGAATGGAGGGGATGAGATGATAAATGCTTGCTTTTCCTTTTACCGTTGCTAGTCGCCCAATTTGGAATGACATTCAAAAAATGGAAATACCTGAATTAGTCACCAATATGTGCAAGGAAAAAAGAAGAAAAAGAAGGCAATGAAGCCATTTTACTACTGTTTGCTCTAGGCAGTTCAATTCTGATTCACCTATAGGTAAATTTATATTCTTTGGATCAAGTAACAATCACAGAACACCATTCTTGGTAGTAAATCAAATTCTTTATTGGTTTGTTGCGACTTCTTTGCTTTCTTATTTCCATCTGTCTCACTCCAGGAGTTTCCTCACAGTTTGGTTTATTTCCTTCAAGATGTAGGAAACCATATCAAGAGTACAAGTCTGCTTTATTTGGCCTGTGGTTAAAATCTAATATGAAGATATTGCTTAAACACAAAATTTGCCTCCTTACATCAATGTAAGGTATTTGATTTAATTCTCATTGGTTGTTTGACACTGTTTAATCAGCCTTCAGAAGCACTTTAGCTTACCCTGATATCTTTTCTAACTATTGAAAAAACGTGCCTTAAAGCTAGGATGTAATCTCATATTGATTCGTCTGGAAGCAATTAATTATAACTTGGAGCATTTTATATTTTCTAAGACAATTTTTCATTGCAAACTGCTCCAGTATTTCTGTTTGATAATTTTTCATTTGTATCTACATCAGTTTTATTTAATGGGAGTAGACATAGCTCAAGAGCGGCTTTTGTGGTTTATGAGGTAATGTAACTTGTTTACCATTTTATTGGTTTTTTTTGTTTTTTGTTTTTTTATGGATTTAAAATTGGAGTTTTTTAAGTTCCCTAATTTTGAAAGGACTGGACTATTTTAAGATCAAGAAGAATTTGCTAGAAAATTCTAATTTATATGTTTGAAACTTGTGTTAAACGGTATTCTTCTGTGTAGGAAATTTGGAGTACCCTCAAAAGCTTTTGCAGCTACAACTCCTAAAACCATTGACAATGTCATATCTAGCTCATCTCCTAGTGCAAATGTCTAAATCTCAAAACAATTTTCTTATCTTTGTCATTCATGTTTTCAGATCCTAGACAAAATCCTCTAGTTGTTCCAAATAGCATTCGACCAACAGATTAACATTACCTTGTGGGCAGATTATTTCTGATGGACAAGGAAGATAAGATCAATCTCAAAGACGAAACCCCATTAGGGACGTCAAGAATTCAGTTGAGGAAGGAAATGAACATGATCTTGACACCACCACTCACAACGGAAATCAAGGAAGATGATGCCTCCCAAATATATTATATGGTATATTTTTCCTTTAACTTCCATTTTGTCTGTTTGATTGTCAAATCCATGCTTACTGCTGCTTCTCATTTGAACAGTCTTTGGTAGCTCTGTTTTGTTGTAGGAATTAGGTTTATATTTTCTGGATTATTTTTATGCTCCTCATATTACTTATGAGTTAAATAAGTTGCAAGGCATAGTAGTACAGTTTACTGTAGCACTTAGCACTCCGCTTCTGGAGTCTGTCCTAGTAATCACCTTTTTTTATTTAGGGGAAAAAAAAAATCATTCAGGCTACTACTTTATTTGCTCGTGATGCTCATCCCTTGTTTGTTGCATAGACTTTGAAATTCATCTTAACATGTTATAGCTCCTTGAAATTAAGGTTAGTCTACTATATATATTCACTTTAGATCATTACATTGACGTCCATTGTGATTAAAAGTATTATAATTCTAATCATTAAAAAAATTATGCCTTCTTTGCAAACTTCTTACTTCTGATGATACTTGTTACTTCTAATCATTACATTCCTTGCTTTGCAATAGACCTCTGAGGACAGAGAAAGGATGTTCGGTGAGTGCTTGGGGATGCGATCATGGATTTTGAACTGCCAAGGGAAGTAAGTTTTTCCTTTTTACTAACTAATATTTCCAATGACCAAATTTTCTTGAATTTCTCCTTCATTATTCCTCTGTTGGCTTTATAGGTTCTCTGTCTGGATGTAACTATTTAGTTTCTTATGGCTTTCTTTACATTATTCTGTTGGGTATGGTTGTCACGATTCAGATCACAGAAGAAGCTCTTTAATCTAGTAGCCAGCGAGTGTTTGAAGTTATAAGCATGGAGAATGGTGTAGTGCGCTACAGTGTTGAGTTTTATAGTGATGAACATCTTTTGACCTCAGATTTCATATATTGAGGCCTTAATGTCATCTATTTTCTCCTCAACATCAGGGTTATTACACTGAAGGTATGCATTTTTCTTTGTTTTTTAAACTTCTCATAATTAAGGTGCTTTTCTTTTAGCCTTTTTATGTTATCTAGTAGGTATATTTGTGTGTGTAATCCTCATTATGTAGTTCTATATGATTCCAATAAAATAGCTCAACATCATTCCACCACCATGTGGTTATCTAAGATTTAAATCATAGTCAACAAATTGGAAGTTACTGGGGATTAAGAGGTCTAGTCAAAGCTTACATTTTCCATATTGTTGTTTTTCAATTGCTGATTTTATCTCAGTCACGCACTGTTTGGAATTTTGCTAAACCTCTGGCATCAATTAAATATAATGCTACAGTGCTATAATGGTTATGTCCAGCACACAGAAATTTTCTATGATATTCAGTATGGTGGTGTACTAATTGAGAATTTGCTAGAATTTGTGGGTGGGAAATCAAAACACCATATTGATCCTGCGATGGGTTTGAGCTTTAGACTATAATAAGGAAATAGAAGAGAAGTTTGCTGAATATTTTTAATTGATAGAATCATTTTCATGTCAAAGTAAAATATTTCGTTTGATTTTCCATAATAAACCTGTTAAAATTTTTTATTTCTGAAGCTTTGCTTTTGTATTTTCTGCCCTTTGTCCTGAAGCAACGACCTTCTTTGTTGAACCTATGCAGTCTAAACTTATTGGAGAAGTGTAGCTTATGCTGGTGAAAATCATTAAGCAATGATGTACCTCATATAGCCATGTCTTACATTTTGGTGCGAGATAGCTAATTGAAAAGGCTCCATATGCAGAATGGAAAAGTTCTATATATCAAAACAACAAAGCTCTGTTTCTCTCCTCCCCTAAGCATTGTCCTTGTTTGCAAAGTCATGGACACAAAAAGGCTTATAGATGAGGCTCCAATCAACATCCTGAATCTAACATATCATGGATGTCAAGAAGAAACAATGTCAAGCAGTGACATATGGATAGGAATCAACTGGCTTTATCAATATCTGTAATTCTTGTTTCCATGTTCTTTTGTTGTTTGAATGTGAATGACTGGCTGTCAAGTTTGTCATTATAGGAAAGTGATTTCAAAAGTACGCAGATTGCTTTTGTTAAGAGGAAAATTTTATTTGTATAACCAATATTTCTTTCAAATTTAAGCTTTATGATCATTAACAACCGAAGATAAAATATTGCAGCTGAAATAAGCACCAGAATCTTAATATTCTTGAATCAACCAGTTTGCTAAAGGTCAAGTCAACAATTTGGCTTTAGAAGCAGGTAGTTTGTATATTAAATTTGTTGGCTTGTGCACTTTGTGTGGACCAGTAATCAAATAATAAAAAAAGCCTAAATGGCTAGTGCAGCTAATGCATATTCAATTGCCGTTGGTCCTGTTAGCGTGGTTCATGAAGGATTTATGCCTTGAAGTTGATTTGTAATTGATATATAATCCTTTTGCATCTGAGGAGTTCGTACAGAGATTCAATTGCATCGTAGAGCTTGTGCAGTTAGTGAGAATTTTGTATACATCAGTTACTTTTTTTTTTTTTTTTTTTATTAGCAGTAGTAAACTCATTTTTAATTTATGACTTTAGAGATTTGGAGAATGACAACCAGATTGGTTTAACAGCATTTCCCTAGAGATAGTGCCTGTTCAAAGAAAATGATTTTGATTTCATAAGGTTTCTAGTTAGGTGGTCCGTGGTTGAATGTATGTCCCGGTCATATGGAAACAGCAATTTCAACACTACATTTCGTTGGTCCCTATCCAAACTTTCCTTAATGTATTGGGCCAATTTCAACCTTGCATCAGATCAACTAAATTTTGGTCCACCATAAAAACCCAAATCTAAGTTCCACTTAAATCCATAGTTATTGCTGCTTCTCATTTAAATAAAGTGTTTTGTAGCTCTGTTTTATTTTAGGAACTAAATTTATATTTTCCATATTGTTTTCTCGAAGGCAATCCTCTGTTTTTGAGAGGAGCTATTCTTCAACCTTGTGCTTCACACATGGGACTTCATTGCATTGCACCACCTTTAGCATCCGAGTAGTTTTGTAATTGGGAATTTACATAGGTAGTTGCGAATGAGACATGCACCAATATATTAAACATTTCTGAACAAATTCTTTTTGCACAAACTTTCATAAATAGTGGTTTGTATAATCTGTTCCAGGGATTGATAGCCTTCCTGTCAACGTTGGCTACAAGGTACTCTCGTGGGTCCTTGAAGAACAAAATAACTTGAACTTATCATTGTCAACTCTTAAGACATATACCAACATGCATATTCAACCAAATAAAGACCGGGAGAGTCACATAAGATATCATATTCATCATGACAAGGTTCACAATGTTGGTTGGAAAATCATAAATCTGTAAAGTGTTTCAACTAAAACCTACCGTATGCATTATTTAAATCCTTTCTTTCTAAGCATTGCCTTAATTAATTCTTGTACAATTATAATATTTTCACTCACTCTTCTACCTCGGCTAAAGCCTACTTGGCTGGGATGAAAAATGTCATTCAGGAAGGACACAAATGCTTAGTTAATTTTTCAAACGAATCAAACCACTTTATAAAGTGTGTTGCATAGGCTAATAGGTATGTGACATTGATTCCGGGTGAGGGATTTTGGGAATCAGAACCAGATTGGTGTGAACTAGTCCCTAGAGATGGTGCCCTTTAAAACAATAAAATTATGGATACAACAAAAATTTTACAATTTCACATAAATTAACCTACCACCTCACATATTGGTCACCACAATTTGTAATTTTAAATTTTTTTCTAGCTCATGTGTGATGTGATGGACTAATTTGAAAATGTTTATGAATTTTGTTGTGTCCTAGAAAGACTATTAAGAAAATGATTTTGATTTCCTATAGTTCTAGGAAGGTGTATAACCCGAGCAATTGTATAAAGCAAAGTCCAATTCCAACCCAAATTTCCTGGGTCCCATTCCTAACGTTCCTTAATGTGCTGGGCCCAATCCAACCTACAATAGGGCCAAGTAAGTTTAAATTTGGTCCACATGACCCAAATTTAAAAGTCCACTATCATCTATATCTATATATATATATATATATAACTGAAACCTTTAAAGCTCCCACAATTTTTCACGTCACCATTATTTATTTATTTATTTTTTGTTTATTTTAGATTCTTTTTTATTCTAGGTTTTATATCTTCTTATATTTATTAGTGTTACAATAGTTTAGTTTAAGTAAAACTCTATTAGATATATTTTGTTGGCCTATCACATCATTATTATTATCTATATATAATATAAAATTGAAGATTAAAAATTAATTCTAATTTTTTAAGATACCTCACGTTAGAATTTAAAAAAAAAATGACTCACTTTAGGTTTGAATTTTTTTTTTTAAAAAGGACTCACCAAAAAAAAAAAAAACTTTAGGATTAAGAAAAAAGAGAGAGACTCCCGGTAGGACTCTCTCTTCTCTCCTTAAAACCCTAACAATTACCATCTAAAACCCTAAACTCAACTTCACTTTAAGATTAAAAAAATAAGAAGGAGAGAGACTCACGTAAAAAAAAAAAATGTAAGTTTTGTCTTTTTTATTTGCTTTCATATGTGCCTGAAATTTTCATTCTATCTTATTGTTTTATTATGTTTAGAATTGATTTTCTTCTAAGTATTTGGGTTAATCTCTATATTTTGATAGTGTTTTTATGGGTTTGGTTTTTGGGTTGAAATTCTAATAATTATTTTATATTGTATATGGCAGATGAAGCATCTCTATTTTTTGGAGAAAATCAAAGCTGCAACCTATGTCTTCCAGCCCAAGGTGTGGTAAATTTTTATACGTTCTTACTTTATTGAGAATTTTTATTTGGGTTCATGTGATTTTTTGTTTTTTTATTAAAGCTTTGATTTTTGGTTGATTAATTATTTGTTTGGATTCAACGTAAAAGATAATGGAATTAGGTGTTATAAATTTGATAATGTTCCATGTTTTGAATTGTTTATATTATTTAGACTCCGGTAGAACTCTCTCTTCTCTCCTTAAAACCATAGTAATTACCATCTCAAAACCCTAAACTTAACTTCACTTTAAAATTAAAAAAATAAGAAGGAGAGAGACTCAACTAAAAAAAAAAAAAAAAAAAACGTAGATTTTGTCTTTTTTATTTGCTTTCATATGTGCCTGAAATTTTCATTCTATTTTATTGTTTTGTTATGTTTAGAATTTATTTTCTTCTAAGTATTTGGGTTAATCTCTATATTTTGATAGTGTTTTTGTGGGTTTGGTTTTTGGGTTGAAATTTCTAATAATTATTTTATATTGTATACGGCAGATGAAGCATCTCTATTTTTTGGAGAAAAATCAAAACTGCAACCTATGTCTTCCAACCCAAGGTGTGGTAAATTTTTATTTGGTATATTATATATGATTTTTTTGAATTTGAAGGGTTTTGTTTGGTTTTGAAGTAGAATTTGGGGATTCTATAAAATTTGGAAGGTTTAAGTTTTGGGGTTTTTGGTATTTGCGTCTTAGTAGGTTGATCTTAATTCTTTACCTTATATGTTTTTGCTTTATTGAGAATTTTTATTTTGGGTTCAAGTGATTTTTTGTTTTCTTAATTAAAGTTTTGATTTTTGGTTGATTAATTATTTGCTGGGATTAATTTCAATTAATTATTTGTTTGGATTTAACGTAAAAGATAATGGAATTATGTATTATAAATTTGATAATGTTCCATGTTTTGAATTGTTTATATTATTATTAATACGACTAAATAAGATTTGTTTTTATCTTTGTAGTTTATATCAGTTTTGAGTGCGTGTATATATATAACTTTTGGGAATTTTGCTTTATTAATTTAAGAATTGTAAATTACTTTGTAGGTTTCAGTAACTATGCACCTGCAGTGACACATTGACAATATAAGCATATATATATATGGTATTAACATTTTATAAAAATCTTTTTTACAACCCAATAACATTCTACGTTAGACAACACTTCTAAACTATAGAAAAGTATAGAAGTTAAATATTTATTCCCATTGTATTTTATTTAATTATGACAGATCCATTTTTTTTTTTTATAATATGCATATTATTAATCCAATTTTCTATTTCTAAATTTCTTAGATTTTATTATATCAATCTTTTTTTCTTTTAAATTCTTGGTGGGCAAATCAGTCTCTCACTAATTCTTTTACCTTAACGTGATGTTGGTTAATTGTCCTTTTATTTAACTATCTCGTGCATCGCACGAGTCAGCGACTAATAATATTAAAAGTTGAAGCGTAGTAATTAATATTACTACACTAACATTAAACCATGTCAGTAACCATATTATTACCAAATTTTTTCTTGAATTTCTCCTTTAATTTTAAAATTATTTCCTAAATTTTTAAATACTAAAAAAAATGAAAATAGTTCTCAGCCTTGTCTCTACTGTAAAGCACAATCTTTATAGCTTTAATTCCACAATAAAGCTCAAGCCCAAGCCCAAGCTTAAGCTTATGTCTCATGGTTTCAAACTCCCTTTCTGTCTCCTCAGCTTTCGGTTAACTGTGTTTCACGATTTCTGTCTCCCCACCTTTTAAACGGGGGATTTTTTAGAAAATAACTACAAAACTCAAACAATATTATTAGTTAGGCAACGTTTCAAACATATTGCATTTCTAACAATTCGACTTCAGAGGAGTCGATTTTACTGTTCATATCGCCTATTTTTGCGCCACGTAGATAAAGAAATCGAGTCCATTATACTCATTTTTTATACATAGAAATCGACTTCAATAGAGTCGTCTTCAATACAAAGAAAACGACTCCAGTGGAGTCGTTTTCTTTGTATTGAAAACGACTCCACTGAAGTCGATTTCTCTGTGTAGAAATTCAAACGTGTCGTCGGTGTTGTTCGTACCACCTCACAACCAGAAGAACCCCAGAAGAAATCAAATCCAAAACGGACTGTACCCGAGCGTGTTCTCCTCCACTGATCCGATCCGATCACCTGAAGCTTTCGCCGGGGTTTGGTCAGAATCGGCGCCTGGATTCTTCGTGCTTCGCCGTCGGTGTTGCTGGGTTCGTCGGGGTCTGGTGAAATCGGCGCCTGGGTTCGTCGGGGTTTGGTGAATCGGCGCCTGGGTTCGTCAGCGCCTGGGTTCGTCGGTGTTGCTCGTCGACGCCTGGGTTCGTTTGCTGGGTTCTTCTGTCGCATGGGTTTTTTAACACAACTGAAGCTTAACTGTGTGGAGTTCGTGGTGTTGGTGGGTTTTTGGGGAAATCAACTTCAGTGGAGTCGTCTTCAATACAAAGAAAACGACTCCACTGGAGTCGTTTTCTTTGTATTGAAGACGACTCCACTGAAGTCGATTTGTCTCTACTGTAAAGCACAATCTTTATAGCTTTAATTCCACAATAAAGCTCAAGCCCAAGCCCAAGCTTAAGCTTATGTCTCATGGTTTCAAACTCCCTTTCTGTCTCCTCAGCTTTCGGTTAACTGTGTTTCACGATTTCTGTCTCCCCACCTTTTAAACGGGGGATTTTTTAGAAAATAACTACAAAACTCAAACAATATTATTAGTTAGGCAACGTTTCAAACATATTGCATTTCTAACAATTCGACTTCAGAGGAGTCGATTTTACTGTTCATATCGCCTATTTTTGCGCCACGTAGATAAAGAAATCGAGTCCATTATACTCATTTTTTATACATAGAAATCGACTTCAATAGAGTCGTCTTCAATACAAAGAAAACGACTCCAGTGGAGTCGTTTTCTTTGTATTGAAAACGACTCCACTGAAGTCGATTTCTCTGTGTAGAAATTCAAACGTGTCGTCGGTGTTGTTCGTACCACCTCACAACCAGAAGAACCCCAGAAGAAATCAAATCCAAAACGGACTGTACCCGAGCGTGTTCTCCTCCACTGATCCGATCCGATCACCTGAAGCTTTCGCCGGGGTTTGGTCAGAATCGGCGCCTGGATTCTTCGTGCTTCGCCGTCGGTGTTGCTGGGTTCGTCGGGGTCTGGTGAAATCGGCGCCTGGGTTCGTCGGGGTTTGGTGAATCGGCGCCTGGGTTCGTCAGCGCCTGGGTTCGTCGGTGTTGCTCGTCGACGCCTGGGTTCGTTTGCTGGGTTCTTCTGTCGCATGGGTTTTTTAACACAACTGAAGCTTAACTGTGTGGAGTTCGTGGTGTTGGTGGGTTTTTGGGGAAATCAACTTCAGTGGAGTCGTCTTCAATACAAAGAAAACGACTCCACTGGAGTCGTTTTCTTTGTATTGAAGACGACTCCACTGAAGTCGATTTCTATGTATAAAAAATGAGTATAATGGACTCGATTTCTTTATCTACGTGGCACAAATAGGCGATATAAACAGTAAAATTGACTCCTCTGAAGTCGAATTGTTAGAAATGCAATATGTTTGAAACGTTGCTTAACTAATAATATTGTTTGGATTTTATAGTTATTTTATAAAAAAATCCTTTTAAATGGCAACCCTTCATCAGCGTTAATTATTCAGCGGTTTCAATCCCTCAACGGCAACCCTTCAGCTTTTACTAACGCCAGCCTGTAACAGCAGTCTCTCTGTCTTCTTTCCTTTGTTTCTTCCTCTCCTCACAACATATTAATACTGACAAAAGGTGGATGATTCAGTTCAGGTATTTGTGCTCTATTCTTGTGACTGCCAGGCATAATAATTCAATGTAAGGATTAGATTATTTTGATTGATTTTTTTTTTTTTCTTTTAAAAATTTGTTACTGCCTTTTTCGTGATGTGATATGGATGATTGTTATGTTGATTTTTCTTTGTATTTGATTTTTTTTAGGATGTTGAATTTTTGATTGCTGGGTTTTTTAATTAGAGCTCTACCTCTTTTGTATTGTGGGTCGTATATGGGTTAGTGTGATTCTAATTTCTTCGTGTAGTGCCGTTGTGTGGGTACCTCGACAATTTGGTTTGGTTAACATGTGGGGAAGTTTTTGCTAGGGATATGCCAACTGGGTGTTTTAATTGGAGTTCTACCTCTTTTGTGTTGTGGGTCATATATGGGTTTATGTAGATATTGTTTAATGAGAGAGGCTGAACAGTTTATGTAGACTTATTTCCTATATGATATGAGGGGTTGCCCCAAATTAATAAAAAGTGAATCAGAGTGGTCCAAAATTTCCCATATTCGATGTTTTGGTAATGATGCTATTAAAATTCGTCCCTAGCTGCATAGATTGGTCTAAGACAGATCCCAGCCGTAAGTTTTCTCATATTGAATCAACCAAACAATTGTCAAAGATTGCCAAATTCCCTTTCAGTGTTTTTTTTTTTTTTTTTTTTTTTTTTTTTTTTTTTTTTTTTTTTTTTTTTTTTTTTTTTTTTTTTTTTTNACAGCATTATTCTTATAAAACTCACCATTAATTTCACTTTTTGTTTTGGTTTTATTGACTATTTTTTTCTTTTGTTGCTTAAAGTAGAGGATTAGGTTTTTTTTTTTTTTTTGATCAGCTTATTAATTTATTTGCATATATTCTTCCTTTTAAAGACTCACTTTTTCTAGGTTTGCTATATTTTTGTTAACTTTAAGTAAATAATCAAATAAGTTTTTCAATTAATGCTTGCAATATTAGGGAAGGTACTGAGTGAAACAAAAGTCTTTGAATTTTCTAAGAACCATACTGGTCATTATTAGTAGGCCAGATTGAGTTCAAATGTCTTTTTCCTTTTTCTTTTTTTAGGGTCCCATCATGGAGGACAAAGAAAGAAAAAGAACTATAGTCCAAAATTTTAAAAAATAATAATAATAATAATAATAATAATAATTGACTTTGTAGTAAGTGGGGAGATTTCATTTTACTTGTCAGTGGGTTGGAGAGATTAGTGTGAACTGTGATCTGATCAAGTTTGGTGTGGACCTCCATTGACCAGAGTTGGCCCTCAAATTTTTTTAGTGAATTCCAGTAGATGCTTTGCTCACTTAAACATCTATATGTAGGACTATCTTAAAAAAAAAAAGAAAAAAAAAAAAAAAAAAGAGTGCTACTTATCCCATTATAAAGTTGTGATCAATTACGACCCTGACCTGCCAATTTTTTCTTAAGCTGGGCCTTACCCGCATGAACGGGTGGGATCGTGATGCTCAAAATGTTGAATTAACTGTAAAATGTACTCTCCCCTAGATCAAAAGTTTTACATGGAGTTGCCACTTATTTAATTTAAATGGAAAAATAAGAAAACCTTCAATATAAAAAATGCTTCTGTTGTATTTATTAATGTATATGACAATTTACATCAATTTTGTAACAAAAATTTACAATGCTTTTTACCCTAGATACAATCTAAGAAAAGTAAATTACATTGCTTTATTTCCTAGTTACATTCTAAAAAAATGTAAAATTGCATATACAAGAGCATAGTCTAGAACCCTTTATCTTGGTTCGGAGGCTAATTTACGAGATGGGAAGGGATTAAGTACCCATCTCACCCAGTAAAACCGATCTCCTAGGTTAAGGTGACCAATATCATGTCATGTCAAACAAATACAAACAATATGTCATATAAACATGTTAATTTGCAGGAATTGTAAACAAATATGTGTTAGGGGAATTTAACATAAAGAGAAACAAAAAGTGAAATTTGTTGTATAACAATTTT
The DNA here is from genome assembly GCF_002906115.3 of Quercus suber. NCBI lineage: Eukaryota > Viridiplantae > Streptophyta > Magnoliopsida > Fagales > Fagaceae > Quercus > Quercus suber. The sequence continues at coordinate 169,995 of NW_027069722.1, read as the reverse complement.
AATGTAAAGCAAGCATGAAGGTAATGGCATGTTCATCCAAGAAATCAAAGTAAATAAAGAATGCCTAGCCTAGTCATATTTATCTAAGCATGTAAAGAAAAGCAAACAAAGTTGTCATGTTATTTGTCATCAACATAATTGCAAAGAGAAATAAATAAATAAAACATTTAAGCATATTTGATCATCTAAGAAATTATGAAAAAAGTAAAGGAAAACCCCCTTAGACATGTTCATCTAGAGAAAATCAAAATACTTAGACATGTTCATTCAAGCATTTAAAAAAAGTAAAACAACTACCTATACATGTTCATCTAAGCATTCAAGGGAAAGTTGTGCTTTAGCCTAGAAGTGTTCAACTAAGCATTCAAGAGAAAATTGTGCTTTGGCCTAGAAGTGTTCATCTAAGCATGTAAAAGGAATATCAATGAGACATATAGGCATGTTCATCCAAGCATATCATGAGAGAAACAAATAATGACTTGTTAAGCATTTATTCAAACATGTGTAGAAAGTTAAGAACATAATTAACTACTTACTAGCATAGAGCATAAATTAAAAGGGAGAAGTGACCACTTAAAGGGCTAGGAAATTGACTCGACTGTTTTACTTAAAATGATATACCATGGCTTTGGTAGTTGGATCATTTACTCGACTACTGTGAGGTATATCTCGATATTTTCTTCTTAATCATCTATCTGTTTTTCCTTATCATTTTGCTCATCCTTGATAATCTCATGCTAAATATTTAATTCTTTTGGCCTCATTTGAACCAAACATCTGATTCTAATATCTAGGGATGTACATTTTGTTATGAATCAATTTTTCACACATTGATGCACATTTGAGAAAGGGCCAGAGAAGCAGGACCTCTATCATTTCATAACCGAAGCAAGGATGTGCATCATGGAACGTGTCATGTTTAATCCATATTATATGGTGGCAAATGAAAGGTGAGCTAGGTAATTGACCAGTTTTTAACTCATTTAATTTTTGGCCTTATGTTTTTGGCTTTAAATTTGATTGTTAATTTTCATGGTTTCTTGTTATACATTTTGGAGATTGATGAATACAAAGGCGTGCGGATTTCTTGTCTTAGTGATTGAAGAGTTTTGTGTCATGGAAGAGGGGAAAGAGTGTGATGTTACCACCAAGAGTGGAGGGGATGAGATGATAAATGCTTGCTTTTCTTTTTACCATTGCTAGTCACCCAATTTGGAATGACATTTAAAAAAGGAAATCCTTGAATTAGTCACCAATATGTTCAAGGAAAAAGGTAGAAGAAGACGGGAATGAAGCCATATTACAATTGATTGCTCTGGGCAGTTCAACTCTGATTCACCTTTAGCTAACTTTATATTCTTCTTTTTCTTCTTCTGATGCTATTGCATTTGCTTTTTAATCCATGGTCAACTACTTTTATTTCCAATCCTTAAGGGTCCAGGAATGTTTTGGTTTCATTCAGTCTGAACATCATGCAAAATGTTCTTTCCTCGTTAGGTCTAATTCAATCTTAACATAAGGCAAAAGGCTTCATGTACAAAAGCCCTGTTATCACTTCAAAGAAGCTGCAACAAGCTTAACCTTTGATTTTGTTTTCTTTAGTAGTCCATTTGATTTGGTTACATATGAAGAGAAACAAGTTAGATTTTCAAGTAAGACCTTTACTCAGCCTTCCATCTATAATTTTGAATGCTTGAATCAATTTTCATTCAACAAGTTTAAGAAGAAAGAGGGAAGCACTCATAGCTCAAACCTGTCACTCCCCTTTTTCATTCATCTAGTCCTAATGTTATGAGGTTATGTACTTGCTATTTATCAAGTTCTTATATCAAAATTTTGTGCGTTTTCTTTTGTCTCAGAGGCAGTAGTGTTTCATGGCATGGAAGAGTGCAAAGTGGGGGAAGCAACCAGCAGTAGATTTTGGAAACCATATCTAGAGTACAAGTCTGACTTATTTCCAACCCTTAAGGGTATAGTAATGTTTTGGTCTCTTTCAATCAGAACATCATGCAAAATGTTCTTTCCTCATAAGGTCTGATTCAATATTAACATCAGGCAAAAGGCTTCATGTACAAAAGCCCCATTACTTATTAAAAAAAATGGTGCAAAAGCCCTGTTATCACTACAAAGATGCTGCGAACAAGCTTAACCTTTGATCTTGTTTTCTTTAGTATTCCGTTTGATTTGGTTACATATGAAATGAAACAAGTTAATTTTTCAAATAACACCTTTACTGAGTCTTCCATCCATAATTTTGAATGCTTGAATCCTTTTTTCATTCAACTAGTTTAAGAAGAAAGAGGGAAGCACCCATAGCTCAAACCCATCGCTCAATCCCTTTTTCATTCATCTAGTCTTAATGTTATGGGGTTATGAGGGATATGTACTTGCTATTTATAAAGTTCTTATGTCAATATTTTGTGCATTTTCTTTGTCTCAAGTGCAAAGTGGGGGAAGCAACCAGCAGTAGATATGAAGATATTACAAATACTTTGGATCATGTAACAATCACAGAACAACATTCTTGGTAGTAAATCAAATCTTTATTGGTTTGTTGCGACTTCTTTGCTTTCTTATTTCCATCTGTCTCGCTCAAGGAGTTTCCTCCACCGTTTGATTTATTTCCTTCAAGATGTAGGAAACCGTATCAAGAGTACAAGTCTGCTTTATTTGGGCCTATGGCTAAAAACTAAAATGAAGATATTGCATAAACAGAAAATTTTCTTACGTACATTAATGCAAGGTATCTGACTTAATTATTATTTGTTTAATTAGCCTTCAGAAGCACTTTAGCTTACCCTGATATCTTTTCTAACTATTGAAAGAAAGTTCCTTAATCACATATTGATTCTTTTCTAAGCAATTAATCATGACTTGGAGCATTGTTTATTTTCTAAATAAAGAAATTTTTTCATTGCAAACTGCTCCAGCATATCCGTTTGATAATTTTTCATTTGTATCTACATCAGTTTTACTTAATGGGAGTAGACATAGCTCAAGAGCAGCTTTTGTGGTTTATGAGAGGTAACCTAACTTGATTTACCATTTTATTGGTTTTTTTGTTTTGTTTTTGTTTTTTTTTTTTCCTCCTTTTTTATGGATTTAAAATTGGAGTTTTTTAAGTTCCCTAATTTTGAAAGGACTGGACTATGTGATATCAAGAAGGATTTGCTAAAAAATTATAATTTATACATTTGAAACTTGTGTTAAACAGTACTCTTCTCTGTAGGAAATTTGGAGTACCCTCAAAAGATTTTGCGGCTAGACCTCCTAAAATCATTGACAATGTCATATCTAGCTCATCTCCTAGTGTAATCTATATTTAAATCTCAAAAAAATCTTCTTCTGTTTGTCATTCATGTTTGCAGCTGAAAGACTCGCCAGAGTCTTAATAATCTTAATTCAGCCAGTTTGCTAAAGGTCAAGTCAAAAATTTGGTTTTAAAAGCAGGTTGTTTATATAATTTAAATTGTTCGCATGTGCACTTTAGTGCGGACCAGTCATCAAACGATCGAAAAGCCTAAATGGCTAGTGCAGCTGATATATATTCAAGTGGCTGTTGGTACTGTTAGCTTGGTTCATGAAGGATTTATGCCTTGAAGTTGATTTGTAATTGTGATATAATCCTTTTGACATCTGAGGAGTTCATACAGTGATTCAATTGCATTGTAGAGTTTGTGAAGTATTGTATTGAGAATTGTGTATACACCAGTTACCTTTTTTCTTTTTTCATTAGCAGTACTAAACTCCTTTTTCATTTATGCCATCAGAGATTTGGCGAATGAGAACCAGATCAGTGTTGCTGCATTCCCTAGAGATGGTGCCTGTTAAGAAGATGATATTGATTTCATAAGTTTTCTAGGTAGGTGTATGCATATCCCAGGCATATGGAAGCAGTAATATTGTTGGATTGCCTTTAGCCTCAATTCATTATAATGCTACAATGCAATAATGTTCTTACATCCAGCATACAGAAAAACTTACTATGATATTCAGTATGGTGTGCTCCTTATTGGGATGTGTTTGAGCATACAACTACAATTGCCCTTTTCTAGAAAAGGGCAATAGAAGAGAAGTTTGCTGATTTTTTCAATTGATACAGTCATTTTGGTGTCAAAGTAAAAAATTCCTGTTGGATTTGCTGTAGGAAACCTATTATTGAAATTTTTTATTTATCAAGCTTTGCTCTTAATGGTTTTTTTTTTTTTTTTTTTAATCCTTTCTTCCGGAAGTTACAACCTTGTTTGTTGAACTTATGCAGTCTAAACTTAATGGAGAAGCGTAGTTTATGCTGGTGAAAATCATTAAGCAAGGATGCCCCACTGTGGTCATGTCTTATATTCTGGTGCAAGATAGCTAATTGAGAAAGCTATATAGGCAGAATGGCAAAGCTCTATAGGGCAAAGCAACAAAGCTCCCTTTCTCTCCTCCCTGAAGCTTTGTCCTTATTTACAGAGCTCTATACTTAATTCATAGACACAGGAAGAAGACTCCCCTGCCTGGAATTCTCCCAATAAGCTGATCAGACAAAGCCCTGGACTTCCCTTAACTACCAACCCCTACCCTTAAGATTCCTCACCACCTGGGTTTGAAGATCCCTCACTGCCTGGTTATGTTTTCAAAAGGCTTAAATTGCTAGTGCAGCTGAAATTCAAGTGTTGTTGGTCCTATAAGCATGGTTCATGAAGGATTTATGCCTTGAAGTTGATTTGTAATTGTATTATAATCCTTTTGACATCTTAGGAGTTCATATAGAGGAGATTCAATTGCATTGTACAGCTTGTGAAGTACTGTATTGAAATTTTGTATACACCAATTACCTATATATATATATTTTTTATTCATTAGTAGTAGTGTTGAACATGATCGAAACTCCTGATTTTCTCAAATCTCTTGAAACTATGTTGTTTTGTGTGTAGATTTTTAATTATTAGTTTTTTAGAAGTTGCAATAATGTATGTTCGGCACTATAAAACAATCTTACCTGCCATTTTTTATACCATCTGTTTATTTTCTCATTCCTTTAACTTGTTTATTGTTGCAGGTTGAACTCTAGTCCATATGGGTAAGCACAGCTTGCTTAAGAGGGAATTGTTATGCAAATGACTGAAAATTTATTTTATGGCACCATAATTGGGAGAACAGGAAATGTCAGTGGCACCTTTGAAACTGTCTACAGCATTCAGGATCCGGTAATCTACTAAAAAGATCTCCCCTGCCATTGGTAACTTAAGATTTAACTTTACATAGCTGCCTCTACCTTCGAAAATGCTCCAATATAACTGTTTGATAATTGATAATTTTCATTTGAATCTCATCAAGTTTGCTTAATGGGAGTAGACATAGCTCAAGAGTGGCTTTTGTGGTTTATGAGGTAATGCAATTTGATTTACCATTTTTATTGGTTTTTTTGTATCATGGAGTTAAATTGGAGTTCTTTTAGTTCCCTAATTTTGAAAGGACTGGATTATGTGATATCAAGAAGTTGCTACAAAATTATAATTTATACATTTGAAACTTGTATTAAAGAGTACTCCTCTCTAAAAGAATTTTTGGAGAACCCTTAAAAACTTTTGTAGCTGCGCCTCCTAAAATCATTGACAATGTCATATCTAGCTTGTCGCCTACTGTAATCTATGATTAAATGTCAATGCAATCTTCATCTGCTTGTCACTCATTTATCAGATCATAGACGAAGTCTTTTAGTTTTTACAATTTGCATTATGCCAACTGATTAACATATATACTACGGACAGATTATTTATAAAAGAAGAGGAAGATCAATCTCCCAAAAAAAAAAAAAAAACCATCTGGGAGGTCAAGGATTTAGTTGAGGAACAAAATGAGCACGAGCTCTATGCAACCAATCAGAAAGAAAAGTAAGGGAGGTAAAGCCTCTAAATATCATATATGGTATATTTTTCCCTCAACTTCTGTTTTGTTAAATCAATATACTCGGGTTGGCTGTTTTTTGTTTCTTAATAAAATTTTCGTTACTTATCAAAAAAAAAAAGATTGTTAAATCAATAGTTATTGCTGCTTCTTATTTAAATAAAGTTTTTGGTAGCTGTGTTTTATTGTAGAAATTAGAATTATATATTTTGGGTTATTTTTATGCTCCTCATCTTGCTTAGGAATTAAATATTGTTGCAATGCATAGTAGTAAAAATTTTACTCCAGTAATCGGCATTCTGTGGTAGGAAATAGTCTGTCCTACTAGTGACCCTAAAATTATAAATAAGAACAAAAAAAGGAGTCATTCTGACCACGCTTTTGATTGCTTGTGTGTAGCTCATGATGCTCATTATAGCTTCTTGAGTAGAGGTTGGCTACTATATATTTATTTTAGATCATTATCATTTTTTGTCAATAGTGATTAAAAGTATTTTAATTTAATCAGTTAAAAAAGTATGCTTTCCTTGCAAAATTCTTTCTTCTAATCACGTTTTACCCTGAATAAGCCCTAAATCCCTGCCACTAGGGGGGAGGAGCTGGGGGAATCCACACTTACAAGAGACCTTGGAGGACAAAGAAAGGATGTTCAGTGAGCACTTGGGGATGCAAGCATGGATTTTGAACTTTTTCCCGTTTTACGTACTAATTTGCCAATGACCAACTTCTCAAAATTTATCCTTCAAATATTGCTCTATTTGGCATGCAACTATTAGTTTCTTATATCTCTCTCTACATTAATTTGTTGGGTATGGTTGTCACTCATGCTGAGCATCATTCCCCCATGTGGTTATGTAAGTTTTAAATCATAGTCAACAAATTGCAAGGTACTGGGGATTAATAGATCTAGGCAATGCTTTCATTTTCCATGTTGTTTTATCAATGGCTGATTTATCTCAATCTGGCACAATTAGAATTTTACTATACATTGGTGGCTAGCCTTTGGCCTCAATTCAATATAATGCTGCAATGCAATAATGGTCTTACATCCGGGACATAGAAAAAATTTACTACAATATTCAGTGTCGTATACTTTTATTGAGAATTTGCTAGAATCTGTGGGTGGGGAATCAAAGATTGATCTTGGGATGTGTTTGAGCTTAAGAATATAACTGCCCTTTTCTAGAGAAGAGCAACAGAAGAGAAATTTGCTGATTATTTATTTGATAGAATTATTTTGATGTCAAAGTAAAAATTTTCTGTTGGATTTGCTGCAATAAACCTATTGTTGGAATTTTTTATTTCTCAAGCTTTGAACAAAAGTCTATTTATATATTTTTTTTATTTTTCTGCTCTTTTCCCTGAAGCTACAACCTTGTTTGCTGAACTTATGCAGTCTTAGTCTATACTTATTGGAGAAGCAAAGTTGATGCTGGTGAAAATCATTAAGCAATGATGCCCCTCAGATGGTTGTGTCTTAAATTCTGGTGCAAGATAGCTAATTGAGAAAGCTCCATATGCAGAATGGCAACAAAGCTTCCTTTCTCTCCTCCCTGAAGCTTTTTCCTTGTTTACAGAGTTCTATGCTCAATTCATAGACACAAAAATGCTTACAGATGAAGCTTCAATCAACATCCTGAATGTGACTTCCCATTTCTTTTAGTTGTTTGAATGTGAATGACTAATTATCAAGTTTGTCATAATAAGGACATGATTTTTAAAGTCTTTATTTTTAAAGTACTAAATTGCTTGTGCTAAGAGGAAAATTTTATTTGTAGAAGCAGATAATAAATATATACTAATCATTGAATCAGCCAGTCTGCTAAAAGTCAAAGCAACAAGGTGGCTTTAGAAGCAGGTTGTTTATATATTTAAGTTGTTCATGTGTGCTGCACTTTTGTGTACGCCTCTAATTAAATAGTCAAAGCGTAACTTGTTGATAAGATGATGAAATAGATTATTAATCAAAGGTTTAGTTAAATTTAAGAAACGGTGTCTTTAGAGATTAATGTTTTCCCAGTGCTACTATTGTGGAGTCAGTTTGTTAGAAGTTCTTGGAATTGGTCAGAGGTTGTGGTCATAAAAATTAGATACTCATATTTTGTTTAATTGAGATCCATAGCAGATAATAAATATATACTAATCATTGGCATCTGAATTGGAATTGCAGGTTAGTAGTATATTGTAATTATTTCTTAAAAAAAAATTGTGATCCATAGTGGATGATAAATATATACTTATCGTTTTTCTTTTTTTCTTTTTATAATTCAGTAATTACAATTTACAACAATTAAAGAGGGAGATTTAACTAATAAAAAATGTTGTAACAGACTATGCCACTTAACTATAAGTCTTTTTGCAATACTTACCATTTAGTCTGAACAAAGTATTATTGATTCTTGTGGAAATAAACAACTCAGGGTTAGAGAAGGTAGATCCAAAGGTTGGAAACTCGTTTTCCCATCACATGTTGCAAGTGTAAAAAATAAGCATCCAACTAATCTTCTAATATTATAATATTAAAAGATTAGCTGGGAAAACGAGTTTCCAACCTTTGGATCTACCTTCTCTAACCCTGAGTTGTTTATATATATATATATATACTATTAATTACATGATTCCCTATTTGAGTTTCAACATTTTGAGTACTAAAATTTTCCCACACAAATTCTTAAATTTTCTAAAATACCTTTATCTTTTAGTTAAATAATTTTAAATTAAAAAACACAAACTACTTAAAAGAGTAATTTACTATTCCTAAGTTTTAGGCTTTTTCTTTTATCTTCTCCATTTGGCCTAAAACTTAGGATTATCTTTTCCTCATTTTTAAATATTGTTCCACGTTACCTTACCTTTTTTTTTTTTTTTTTTTGAAGAAATCCTTACCTCTTTCTTTTAAATGAAAAATACACATGATTATTTATATATACTTTTAAACATTATAACACTAAACCAAAAAAACAAGTAAATAGAAAAGAGCATTATTGCACGCACAAAACACGTGTAATGAGTCTAGTATACTAATAATAAGATTCCCTATTTGAGTTTCATGATTTTGCGTACTAAAATATCCTCACATAAATTCTTAAACTCTCTAAAATACCCCTATCTTTTAGTTAAATAATTTTAAATTTAAAAATATACATTGGTTAAAAAAATAATTTACTAGTTTAAAAACGTTTTTAAGTTTTAGGCTTTCAAACTTTTATAAACTCTCATGTAGAGAAAAATCTTAAAAGTTGGGAAATTATTTCTGTGGGGCCAGAAAATCGGGTAGCCTTGGCCCACTCCATGCCAGGCCCAAATGGCCCACGCCGAGGATGCATGATGCGTCCGAGACCTCGGAAAAGCACGAGGACCACCCCACCAAAGGACTCCTTGAATATCCGAGGAGGAGAGGGCCTAGTGCCACGCGTCAGCGGCAGAAGCACGGTAAAGGAGCAAGCCTTAGGTGAGCTGTCACCTCCGCATTGAATGCGCTCACCTAACCGCCCTGGCCGCATTAATGGGGATGTAACCCTTGGCAGGGCAACATCGATCATGGTGAGCCACTTGAGTACGAATAAGACCTCTGATGGAACGGAGGGTCAGAGAGGAGGCCAATGGATGATTAGCAGAAAGAAAGGAGAAGGATATAAGAAAGAGGAGCAAAGCAGTTAGTGGGGAGGGGGGGGGGGG
>NW_027069722.1:133809-152331 GCF_002906115.3 Quercus suber | reverse complement strand
AGATGATGTTGTAATGTTCCACCAAGTTGTTTGGAACTGTTGGTTGGTAATTCTGCAGTTATGTTTTTATGTTTCACATCACAGATGCGACTTCCCTCAATTGGTTAAGGTGGCATAGCCCATTGCAAACCTCAAAGGTTTACTGAATGAGAATGTGTTTAGCAACGATGATGGTTTTGGTATGCTCTGTATGATTTGTTGATGGTAACAATGCTACTAAGCAAGAACAAGTAAACAGATTTTTAATTTTTTAACAAATAAATTTTGTGTTAAATACTAGCAGTAAAAGACTCAAAACCATGTGATAAATGACTAATCTAAAATATCAATTTTTTTTATTTTAATTTTCACCATAATGATTGTTCCTTTTACTATTATAAAAGAGAGATGCAACATTTCCTATGTTTTTCCCTCTTTGTATTAGTTTGATATAAATATGTCGTTGATTTGAGATTAATCCACTGGCCACATTTTCTTTCCCTGAGCAAAGGAACATAAATTGCTTGCAAGCCACAATAAGAGAAAAATGGGCCTTGAGAGAGCTTACATCAATGGGGCCGAAAAGATTAGAAAAGCCCAATAAGCAAGATTATGTGCAGCACAAATACACAATTAGCTGATCGGTGGATTTTTTCACCGCCAAGGATAGTATGGAATATGGATCATGTGTCTGAGACAGTGAAGCTTAATTTCCCAGTCAATAAAACAATAGGGGTTCTTAAGGGCTTTTAATAACTGTTAGTGAATTACCCTCTAAAATGGCCTTAGCTACGTTAATAATGCTACTACCATATATTTTTATATACACTTTGTTGCAACTATCTTATATGACATGTTGTGATTAGTTTTCTATCATTATTTCATGGACTCGTCGTTTTTTTCTCCACCATTCACAGTCTACCACATATGATAGTTGTGACAAAGTGTGTAAAATGTGTGGCACTAGCATTATTATCTGTTTCAAGAATTTTAGCCTCCTCAGCTTTGGTCTGTTTGGTCTGTTCCTGCAGGAAGGTGTTGATGTCACATGCTTTTATTTTTTGTTCTTTTACCATTTTAAAGTTTTGATTTTGTAATCAGTAGCCAGATAAATAAATAAGGTTAGTATGTTAGAGGAGGTAACTAGTAACTACAAACCATTGTCTTCACCTCCTTTCTTTTTCACATTTTCTTTTTTTGATGTCACTAAATTTCGGTTTTCACTTTTTGGGTCTAAGAGTTCCCTTTTACAATAATGCCTTGAAAAATAAATATTCACAAAAAAAGAAAAAGAAAAAGAAAGAATAGTATGATGACTTGCACTCTCAATCATGATACGTGTAGAGATAAGGGCCCAAAAATCGTATATTGGGCCTTAGCCGAGGGCTTTGGTATGTCCGAGAAGAGACGAATAGTTTTTGAGGGCTTCCAGTTCATGGGCCCCACGAGTTAGGGGTGGCAAAATTTGACACGACCCACGAAACTGACACGACTAACCTATTTATAAACAGGTCATGGGTTGAGGCTAAATGAGTTCGGGTTATATTCGGGTCGACACGGCTGACCCGTTTAATAAACGGATCGTGTTCGTGTTTAACATGTGAACCCGTTTGACCTGTTTGACCCGTTTAGGTAATAAAGGTATTAAATTTTGTTATTATTGCTTAATTTTTGTTGTTGTAATTATATGTTTATTATTATATTTATGGTTGTAATTGTATTTTAATTTTAGATATATAGAAATTAATAATAGATTATTTAGATCATGTATGACCTATTAATCAAACAGGTTATTAGTATTAATTTTTACATGACTTATTAATTAAACAGGTTAAACGTGTCGGGTTGGGTCAATCTATTTAATAAACAGGTCGGGTTAGGGTTGAGGATTCTTGACACGTTTACTAAACAGGTCGGGTTCGGGTCAACCCATATAGCAGAGTACTTATGGCTCGACACGACACGAACCCGACCCGCGAACACGAATTGACACCCCTACCACGAGTAAGGGAGTGAATGGCGGTCCAAGGAGAAATTACTCATCGGCTGTAGCAAATACAGCTCATATACGTGTTCCGTCTACAAGAATGACTTCCATAGAAACTCCAGTGTCAAGAGCATGCTTTATAAACACATGAGAAGGAAGGGAACCCGGAAATGTCTAGGGAAAGGCTGATGCCCCCGCATTAAATGCACTGCAGCAACTTTTCTGACCGCATTTATGTGGAGAAGACTTCTGAACAGTGTTTCCTTGGCCACTATGACTCACAGAAAACCATAAGGAGTGTCTGATGGGACGGGCACTCAAGTGGTGACCTGGATGATTAACAAGTGGAGGGGTAAGATCACCAGGAGGGATCTATATAACAAGAAAGACTCTCCATGAGTGGGGGATGAAAAAGGGAGGAGAAGAATACTGTAGCAACCATAGTTGCACTTGCAATTAACTTCATTGATCTGCAAGAATATTTGCCTCCTCGAACGAGACCTCTACCTCACCTTACGCGTTTTACTCTTGCATGGTAGTTTTTTCAAACTCATCCTAGCCGTTGTTAGGTTCATTAGGGCCTAATCCTTCAACTCACTCTCTATAAATTTATTGTATTGGGCCCACCAACCCACAACCCCATGCATTTTGGGCTTGGGCTGTAAACCTCGCCCCTACAACACGTTTATTACCTTTTAAAATAATTTATTTTGAAAAACTTACAATGGCTATTCCAATCTAGTATAATGTGACTTTGATGTAATATATTTCAAATAATTTATTCCATATATCATTGTTAAGTTAACTTAAATCATAATACTTACATGTATATGAGTATATCTGAGCTAAAATTACTTATTAATGACATAAAAAGTCTCATCATCTTTAGCCAAAAGACATTGCTTTGAACCAAAAAGTTAGGTACTTGAAATTTTAATATTTCCAAAATCTTGATTCTTAAACTACTCTAATTTTAATTAATTTTTAAAAGGGCAAGCAATATAAAAACTAAATTATATTCATTTCAATGGTGTCAAACTATTTACCGGCGACCAATAATAATAATAAATAAATAAATAAATCTATAGAGAATTTCGATGACTAGAGAATATATTAGAAAACTTATGATAGCAATAATGGAGTTGGCTATCCTCATACTATTCAAAGTAAAAACTAATGACCTTATATGTCTCCCACTCTCCATCTTTCGCTTCCCATCAACTTTCCTTATCCCTCTCAACTTGATGATGCTGCTCGTCGCCCATTATTCAATTGCCTTGATGTTAAACTTGAAGGTTGTAAATGGTTTAAACCTAATAGTGTCAAATTTCATGAGTGTATTACTAAGAGTTTTTTCAATTGCTTGTCTAAAAATCGTTAACATCTTAGAAGTAAAGAAGAAATTGAAACATATAAGATTGGTAAAGAGTGCCTAAACATTTGCCTCAAAAAATGCAAAGATTCAAGACTTCATTTGGCAAATTGCTTAGTTAAATGTTTTGAAAAGCGCATTAAGAATGGGGAGGCAACAGCACGACTCAAGGTTAAATCATCGATAAATAAGATTTGTGATGTTATCTATAGGTTAAATCAATGAGTTTTTTTTCTTTTCTTTTTTTTTCTTTTTTTTTTTTTTTTTTTTTTTTTTTTTTTTTTTTGCCTGAATAAAATTGGCACACCCATGTTATACCAGAAGTGCTTATTGAATTATTATTATTATAATAAGGTAAATATTTTTCCCAATTTCCCGGCCCAGTTTGGTTAGAATGATGCTAGAATTAAGGTTTTTTTTTTTTTTTTTTTTTGAAAAAGCTCTTACCTAGTTCAGGCAGAAATTATACTGGAGCAATTTTTTTTTTCACTTTTTCAATCCTTCCGGCCTGATTCGGATAGGAATGATGCCAGAATGAAGTTTTTTATTTTTTAAATTTTATTTCTAATTTTTTAAAGTTTTTTAAGGAATTCTCTAGCCTCGTTCAGGAAAAAATGATACCGGAGCAAATTCATTTTTTTCTTTTCAGTTTGTCTCGTCCTAGCTCGGCTAAGAATGATGCCAGAATAAAGTTTTTTTTTTTTTATATAAATTTTTTTAGGAATGCACTAGCCTGGTCAGGACAAAATGATACTAAATCGAATTTTTTGTTTTCACTTTTCGGTCTGTCTCAACTCGGTTTGGCTAGGAATGACGCCTAAATGATTTTTGTTTTTGAATTGTTTCAATTTTTTTAGGAATACTCCAGCCCAGTTCTGATAGGAATGATGTCGAAATGAAGTTTATTTTTTTGAAATTTTTTTATAAATTTTTTAGGAGTGCTTTAGCCTAGTTCTGCCAGAAATGATACTAGGACGATTTTTTTCTCTTTTTTTTTCTAAATTTTTTCTACTCTTTTTAATATTTTTGTAGGAATACTTATGCCTGGTTCAGCCAGAAATGATACCAAAGCAAAATTGTTTTTCTTATTTTTAGTCTGTCCTGACTTGGTTCGGCTAGAAATAATGTCAGAATGAACTCTTTTTATTTTCTAAATTATTTTTCTACTTTTTTTTTGAAATGCTCTAGACCTGTTCGGGTAGAAATGATATCAAATAGAAATTTTTTCTTCTCTTTTTCGTTTGTCCTAGCTGTTCAATTAGGAATGAGGCCAAAATGATTTTTTTTTCTTTTCAGTCTGGCCCATCCTAGTTTCGACTAAGAATGATGCTAGAATGAATTTTTTTTTCTTTAATAATTTTTTTATAATTTTTTGGGAATGCTCAAGCCCTAGTTCGGTCAATAATGATGCGGAGCAATTTTTTTTCTTCTTTTTCAATTTGTCTTGGCCCGGCTTGACTAGGAATGTTGCCAGAATAAAATTTTTTTTTTTTTAAATTTTATTTATATTTTTTAAAGTTTTTTAGGAATGCTTCAGCCTAGTTAAGGCAAAAATGATATTGGAGCGATTTTTTTTTTCTCCTTTCGGTCTGTCGTGGCTCGGCTGGGCTAGAATGATGGCAAATAAAGTTTTCTAGTTTTATATTTCTTTTTCTATTTTTTAAAATTTTTTAGGAATGCCCTAGCCTGGTTAGGATAGAAATGAAATTCGATCGAAATTCTTTGTTTTCATTTTTTCGGTCTATCCCAGCCGCATTTCAGCTAGGAATAATGCTAGATAATTTTTTTTTTTTCTCTTTTTCGCTCTGTCCTGGCTAGGTTCGACTAGGAATGATGCCAAGATGAAGTTCTTTTATTTATAAATTTTTGTTCTATTTTTAAAAATTATTTAGGAAAGCTCTAGCCCGGTTTGGCTAGGAATGATGCCATAATGAAGTTTTATTATTTATTTATTTCTAAATTTTATTTCTATTTTGAAATTCTTTTAGGAATGCCCTAGCCCAGTTTGGATAGAAATGACACTGAGAGAAATTTTTTTTCTCTTTTTCTTTCAGTCCTATACCGGTTCGTCAAGAATGATGCCTAAATGAAGTTTTTTTTTTTTTTTTTTAATAATTTTTTAGGAACGCTCCAGCCCAATTCGGGCATAAATGATACTAGAGCTAATTTTTTTTCCCTATTTTTCGCTCTATCTGGCCCATTTCAATTAGGAATGATGCCACAATTAAGTTTTTTTTTTTTCAAATTTTATTTCTATTATTTTTTAAAAAATTTTGGAATGCTCCAACCCGATTCGGGTAGAAATGATACTAGTGTGAAAATTGTTTTTTCTCTTTTTTGGTTTGTCCCGGCCTGCTTTGGCTAGGAATGATGCCAGAATAAAGTGTTTCATTTTTAATTTTTACAATTTTTTAGGATGCTACACCCTGCTTTGGGTAGAAATGATGCTGGATCGAATTTTCTAAATTTATTTCTATTTTTAAAAAAAAAATTTAGGGATGCCCCAACTCGGTTAGGAAAAAATGATGTTAGAATGAAGATTTAAAAATTTATTTCTATTTTCTATTTTTTCTCTTCTTGACCTCTCCCTGCCTGGTTGACTAGAAATGATGTTAGAATGAAGATTTTTTTTTATTTAAATTTTTTTTCAATGTTTTTCTTAAATTTTTTTAGGAATGTTTGGCTTTTTTGCATAAATGATACCAAAGCAATTCTTTTTCCCTATTTATCGTTTTATCCCGCTTGGATCAGCTTGGAATAATGCAAAAAAAAAAAAAAAAAAATTTGCTCGAGTATCATTTCTGCCCAAACCGGGCTGCAACATTCCTAAAAATATCTGAAAAAAAAAATTCATTTTGGCATCATTCCTAACCGAACCAGATTGGGACAGACCAAAAAAGAGAAAAAAAAATCACTCCAATATCATTTTTGCCCGAACCGAGCAGGAGCATTCTTAAAAAAAATAAAAACTAAAAGAAAAAAATTAAAAAAAAAAAAAAAAAAACTTCATTCTGGCATCATTCCTAGACGAACCAGGCCGAGACAGAACGAAAAAGTGAAAGAAAAAAAATGTCACTCTGGTATCATTTTTGTCCAAACCAGGCTGGGGCATTCCTAAAACAATTTAAAAAATAGAAAAAAAATTAGGAAAAAAATAAACTTCATTATGGCATCATTCCTAGCCGAACCGGGCGAGAGCATTCCTAAAAAAATTTTAAAAAAATAGAACAAAAATTAATAAAATAAAAGAACTTCATTCTGGCATCATTCCTAGCCGAACCTAGCCGGGACAAACCGAAAAAGAGAAAAAAAAATATATTGCATTATTCCTAGCTGAAACCGAGCCTAGACAAACCGAAAAAGTGAAAACAAAGAATTTCAATTTGGCATCATTTCTGTCCTGACCAAGCTAGAGCATTCCTAAAAAAATTTAAAAAATAGAAAAAAAGTTTAAAAATAAAAAAACTTTATTCTACCATCATTCCTAGCCCAGCCGGGCTGGGACAGATTGAAAGAGAGAAAAAAAAATCACTCTAGTATCATTTTTACCTGAATCGGGCTAGAGCATTCCTAAAAAAAATTAAAAAATAGAAATAAAATTAAAAAAAAAAATTATTCTGGCAACATTCCTAGCCAAACCGGGCTAGGACATACTGAAAAAGAGAAGGAAAAAAAAAAAATCGCTCCGGCATCAATATTTGCCTGAATTGGGATGGAGAATTCCTAAAAAAATTCTCAAAAAAAAAAAAATCATTCTAGCATCATTCGTAGTCGAAACCAGGATGGGCCAGACTGAAAAATAGATAAACAAATAATAATAAAAACTTCATTCTGGCATCATTCCTATCTAAGCCGAGACAAACTTAAAAAGAAAAGAAAAAATTGATCTGGAATCATTTCTGCCCAAACAAATCTAGTGCATTTCCAAAAAAAAAAAGTAGAAAATAAAATTTAGAAAAAAAAAAAAAAATGGTTCATTCTGGCATTATTCCTAGCCGAACCAGGTCAGGACAGACTAAAAAAGAGGAAAAACAATTTCACTCTGGTATCATTTCTAGCTTAACTAGGCATGAGCATTCCAAAAAGAAATATTAAAAAGAGTAGAAAAAATTTAGAAAATAAAAAAAGAGAAAAAAAAAATCGTCCTAGTATCATTTCTGGCTGAACTAGGCCAGAGCATTCCTAAAAAAATTTTAAAAATTAATAAAATTTTTTTTGAAAAAATAAACTTCATTTTGGAATCATTCCTAGCTGAATCGGGATGGAGTATTCCTAAAACAATATTGAAAAAAATTCAAAAGAAAAATCATTTAGGCATCATTCCTAGCCGAACCGAGCCGAGACAGACTGAAAAAGTGAAAACAAAAAATTTCGGTCTGGTATCACTTCTATCCTGACCGGGCTAGTGCATTCCTAAAAAAATAAAATAACTTTATTCTAGCATCATTCCTAGCCAAGCTGGGCTGGGACAGACTGAAATGAGAAAAAAAAAATCGCTCTGGTATCATTTTTCCCCAAACTAGGCTGGAGAATTCCTTAAAAAAATTTTAAAAAATAGAAATAAAATTTAAAAGATAAAAAACTTCATTTTGGCATCATTCCTATCCGAACCAAGCTAGGACGGATTGAAAAAGAGAAAAAAAAAATTGGTCTAGTATTATTTCTGCCTGAACAGGGCAAGTGCATTTACCAAAAAAAAAAAAACCATAATTCTGGTATCATTCCTAGCCGAACCGAGCCAAGACAAACTGAAAAAGAAAAAACAAATTGCTCAAGTATCATTTTTGCCCTAATTGATCTATAGCATTCCTAAAAAGATTTAAAATAAATAGAAAAAATTAAAAAAAAAAAGGCGAAAAGCACATTTTAGTCCCTACATTTTAAGGTGATTTCCGTTTTGGTCCCTAAGTTTTATTTTTACCGCTTTTAGTCCCTATCCTGAAAAACGGTTCCATTTTAGTCCCTCCCGTTACATCGTAAACGGATTTTGCTGACGTAGCAAACGGAATTGATACAAAATGATAAAATAATAGCTACAGTAAATGTTGGTGATCACTGTTAGTTATTCCCGCCTTAGTAGTCACGTGTCCCTCACGTGACCATCCCTTTTTTTTGTTTTTTTTTTTTTTTTTTTGATCAGAACGTAACCCTCCCTAACCCAAATAAAACCCAAAATGACGCTATTCACACCTGAACACACATGACGGCAAGACCCATAGATTTGTGCAATCCCTAATCTCTTACCTTACCCGTTGCTCATCACAAACCATAGATTTGCACAAAAAACCCACAAATCGGCAAGCTCAAAAAATCTCAAATCGGCAAGCATAATCACAGAGCTTCAGAGTGTTTGTGCTGAGCTGCGAAGGTATTATTTCTCTCCAACTCTCTCTCTCTCTCTCTCGTTATGTGTCTCTTTGTGGTGTATGAATGCCATCTGAATCTCAGCTATTGGGTTTTGAGAATTTGGGTATTTTGAAATGTTGTGTTTTGTTATTGCTCTGGAATTTCAATCTCTCTGATTTATCTCTCTCGTTGTGTCTCACTCTCTCTTCCTCTCTCCCTTTATAGCTTTTGTAGTGGGCATAATACTGACTGTGATAGTGGAATATTTTTGGGATTTGCATTGTTTGGCTATTGTGTGTTGCTTTTGGTATTTGCAGCTCTGTTTGTTTACTTTTTGTTTTACTTTTGTTTATCAGGGACCACAATACTAACTGTATTTTTGTTGGCATTTGTGGTTGTTTGTCTGTATTGTGTGTCACTATTGTTTATTAGGGACCACTATATTGACCTTGATATCTTTGTGTTGGTATTTGCATTGATTGTCTGTATCGTGTCTTGCTTTTCAATAAGTGGCTGGGCTGGGTCCATGTGAATGGGTTGTCGGTATTGTATGCTTTTTTATTTGTTTATTAGCCTAACAAAGTATTATTAATTTCAAAAAGTGGATATTTTTTTCATTTGTTTTCTGCCCGTAACTGCATGCAGGATGGATGAGTTTTTTAATCTGCATGTCCACCATGGTGGGCATTTCATGTGGAACCCTCAAGTGTATGTGGGAGGGACAATTGAATATGTGATATGGACCCGTTTTTTTTTTTTTGCTTTTTTCTGGACATGTTGGTTTCTTTTCTTCTTTTTTTCTCTTTGAATTTTTTTTCTGGACGTGTAGCTGCTTTCTTCTCTTCTTCTTCTTCTTCTTTTCATTTTTTTTTTTTTTTTCGGTGGTCATATGTTTATTTTCTCATTAATTTTGGTTGGTTCTTGTTTTTGTTCTTTTTTTTTTTTTTTTTAAGAAAACAGTTTTGGGTTAATCTCTTATGCTTTTTTTTTTATATACTAAAGTGTCCATCTATACACAATTTGTTTAAAAGTATAATGTGTTACTTTTGTTTTATTTAATAGGGACATGATGGTAAATTTATACAAATTTATTTTTAACCAAACAAAAATGTTTTTCATCCCTTCACTTTTCAACCTCCCAACCAACATACAAATGAGGAAAACTAAAATTTTTTCTATCCTCCCACTTTTCCATCCTCTCTTCATTTTATATCCTCACTTTTCCATCCCCCCAACCAAACGGACCCTTAAACTTATTATTTCACATTTTTAATTTCATTAATTGGTCAAATTTTACTTTCATGATGTTGGCCGCTAGGAATTTAATTTTATGATAGAATTTGCCGTATGCTTTCCATTAACTTTGAAAAAAGAAAAAAGAAAAAAAAGAGGAAGCCAGCACACGTTAGTAACAGAGAGAAAATATCAAAGGAAGAAAAAAAAAAAAGAAAAAAAAAGGCCAACACGTTGGTACTAGAGAAAGAAAAAATAAAGGAAAAAAGAAAAAAAGACAAAGCCAACACACGTTAGTAACCAAAAAAAAAAAAAAAAAGCCAACCGTTGGAGGTGAATTTCAAGGGTATTTTTGGAAGCTCATTTTATGAGCTTTTTCCTCTTATGGTCTGTTTGGAAGTTTAGAGAGGGAGGAGAGTAAAGGGGAGTAGAGGGGAGGAGAGTAGTGGGGAGGAGAGTAGAGGGGAATGGTTCCCCTTTACCTTGTTTGGATTTTTTTAAAATTAGTAAGGGGAAAATGGAGTAATTAGCCCTTCCCCTTGTTTGGATGTTTTAAAAATTAGGATGGAGAGGAGAGAAAATTATTAAAATAGATAAATTTACCCCTATTTAAAAATAGACTTGCAACATTGAATTATGATTAATTTAGAAATGATAAATTAGGAAATTTACTTGGACAATAATTTATCTACTCTACTCTTTCTCCAAATCTCTCCAATTTGGGGGAATTAAAAATGAGGGGTTAGAGGGAGTTGAAACCCCTCCAAACCCCCCCAAACTTCTCCCCATCATTCCTTAAAAAATTTCCAAACAATATAATTGGATTACTCTCCCTCCCTCTATTCTACTCCCTCTCCTTTTTTAAACATCAAAACAAGCCATTAGTTTTCTCTTCATTTTAGAGAGAAAACTTTTTGGTGGGTCCGGAGAAAAAAATACCTGAGCCTACTATTTATTTTCCTTCCTCCCAATCCAACCAAATACAATCTAAAAAAGTTTTCCTTCCTATTTTCTCTCCAAAGTTTTCCATTCACCATATTTCACATCTAAACAAATACACCCTAAAATATGTTGAAAATACAAAATAGATCGGTGAAAAATAAGTCTTTAACCATGAAAATTATAAAGCATCAATGTATAGAAAAATTAGCCCATTCTTGACAAAAATCTACAGATGCTAGAAAATATTTGTGAGGTAACCATTCTTGACACATATTCATGTGCACATACACACATTGCTCTATTTGTGACTGAAAAGCATAACATTTCTAGCCTTGTGAACAGCATCAAAACCTTAAAATATGAAAGTTCGAATTTAAAAGGTTTTTAAATAGACTTATATAATTTTTTTTTATCACTAATAATTTGAACCATTGGCATTATATTTTTTTTTCCTATCACTAATAATTTGCCACATTAATCGGGTGTCAAATTTTTTGAATCTACAAACTTTCTTTTTTTAGAACTACCCAAAAAAAAAAAAAAAATGACATGAGCAGGATCCTTCACACAAAACATTTTTCTTTTTAAATATAAAAATAAAAATAAGAGTAATGATCATCGCATATTCCTTATTACAAATCATCAATATATATATATATATATAAGCAGAGATCTCATGTGGGAGCGAATAAGATTTTGCCATGTGGTGTTCTAATTTTTCATTTAGTCTGTTTAACTTCTTTTCATTAACTTTTTTTTTTTTTACTATTACTCAAACGATCACGTTAAATTGTTTTTACTATTATCTAAAAAATGGGCTACTATTAAAAATTAGATAAAATCAAACCAAACCTTATGAAAAGTCCAAGCCCACTTATTTCCATACATATTATGACCCAAGTGTAGATGAAAGCCAAGACCCTAACCCACTTACAAACTTTCAGCTTCCCTTCAAACTACACATGCTCTTCAATTTCTTTAAAAACAGCAGTTTGCAGTCTGGATTTAGTAATCCTATTTGACCAAACCAACGATCTTACTCATTTTTCAAGTCTTAATTTAGCCCTTCTATGTGAACTAATGGAGATGTATAGTCAAGCAAGATATACANCAATGTGCGAGTAAGTTCCAACTTATACAATAGATTTTAACAAATTTTATCTTTTGAAGTTTTCATTATCTTACCAGTTGTGTTAGTGAAACTCTCCTCTATTAAAACAAAAACAAGAAGTAATCTTATTACTCTCAAGTTTTACAAATGAGACACTTCATCAAATACATGTTCAATAGTGATGACATAAGAACATTCAACAGATAAGTGAATATTTCCCAAAATTCACTTCCAAAAACACTCCTTGCTGTTTTTAGATGAAATATGCGTACAAGTATCATTATTGGTTTCTTCTTTCTGAAAGAGATTTCAAGAATCAGCAGATGCATAACTTCCGATAGCAGCACGCAACTAATTATTATATCCTCTTCTTGTTAAGTACCATTGAGTGGATGCTCTTCTTACTATATGCAATCGGTTTGAATCCAATATCTAATAGGTATTTGTGACGTGAAAAGGCATCAAAGTATGTTCAAGGTCACAATGCTGACATTATATTCGGCATATCAACAGACTAAAACGTGATGATGCAATAGAACCCCCTAGATAAAGAAACTTGAAGTTTTGAAACATTTTTTTATTTTTTATTTATAGGTAACTTCAAGTTCGAAACATTGAGAATCAGATCATTATTATCTTCTTTTTCCAGAGAATCAAGAACATATCCTTGAGCATTAAGAACAAATCCTCAAGGTTGACAATTCAATATACATATATATATCAATTCAATTCAAGGTTGATGGAAGCAGCGGGAAAGCATGAGGCTTCTGAAGCAGTAGTGTGAGGATAGAGGAAGAATATCGTGAACGATGACACCATTGAAGAATGTTACTCAACCAAGAGGCACAAAAGAGAAAACTTAGTAAGCCTCTCCGACTAAACCAGAAAAGATATTGCAAGTTTAATCCCAGAAATACACTTTCAAAGCCCTCATTTCACGAGATGGTTATAATCAGACATTTTGACAAACACCTTGCAAGCTTAGCTCAGAAAATTGAAGAAGGTAAAAGAGCTTGTTGCTCTTGAGATAAGAATAAGGAAGGAAGAAATGGGAAAGCGTTAAACGTTGCTAAGAAGAAAACGAAAACGTGAGGATGGTTCATGGTTGAATTCAATTAGTTGGATTTAATTTCTGGGAGAGGAAGAGACCAAAAAAGAAGAAGAAGAAGAAGAAGAAAGAAAGAAAGAAAGAAAGAAAGAAATAGAATAAGAGAAGGGTTGAATTTATTGGAAAATGAAAAAAGAATTAAAAAAAAAATGATGTTAGCACTTAGCAACATTAAATGTTACGCTTTCATTTTTTTAATATTATATTGATGTTAGATTATAGAATTTACCATGCAGTAGCTTAATCCCGCTAATCATAAGCATCCCTCTTATTATTTAGTTGATGATGCTTCATTTTTTTTTTTTTTTTTTATAAAATAAAATTTCTACTCTATCCTAATCTAAGTGTATATATATGTGTAAAACTCCCTCTTGAAGACTTGATCCTCGGCCCTTGCCCCCCACACCCCACAAGCACTTATACTTATGGAGTAACCATCGCACCAAGATGATAACTTCATTAGATGGTTGATTTTGTAGTAGTCTTTGATATGCAACCATTTTTCTTTTAATGCAAGATGATAAAATTTGGATAATGCAGGATAAACTTCATTCTAGTCATGCTAATGCAGAAAACCCAATTAAAAGTAACAATATTTTCTTAATACAAATGTGCTAATTCTCTTTATTTTCATACAAACCTAAAAATTGCTAAGATATAAAACACTAAGGCATCTCCAATTCTCTTTATTTTCATAATACAAACCTCAAATGTGAATGCTTGAAGAGTTTTTGATGAGATGAAAGAACGGACAATTGTATCATGGTCAGCCATGATTTCTTACAATGCTTGGACAAGCCGAGGAAGCTTTGAGACTCTTTCCTAAGATGGTTCAAGTAGGCATGAAGTCGAATGATGTAAACTTAATTGGACCATTGCATGCTTGTTACCTTGCCACATGGGAATGATAGATAAGGGTTGTCAATTTTTCAATAGTCATGGTCATTACATAGTAATAATGCTAGGAATACAACTTTTACTACAATTTGCTCACGTGGTAAGTCGTGAGTGGTGAAGTTGTGGACCCATTTGAACCCACCACTTTTACTCCACCACTCACGGCTTGTCACGTGAGTAAGTTGTGGGGAAAGTTGTAGCAAAAGTTGTGGTCTTAGCATTATTCGAGTTTATGGGATAGTGCGATCGTTTTGATTGTATGGTTGATCTATTTAGTTGGGAGACATTCTCAAAGGCCTTTAAGTTGTGAGTGGTGGAGTTGTGGACCCATATGGACTCACCACTTTTATTCCACCACTGATGACTTGTCACGTGAGCATGTTGTGGCAAAAGTTGTAGTAAAAGTTTTGTTCCTAGCATTACTCGAGTTTATGGGATTGTTTGATCATTTTGGTTGTATGGTTGATCTATTTAGTTGGGCAGGCCTTCTCCAAGAGGCCTTTGAGTTTATATCAAACCCAATGGGGTTGTGTGGGGAGCTTTTCTTGGTGGATGCAGAGTTCACAAAAATGTTGAACTGGCTGAAGAAGCAATCCAACACCTTTTGGAACTGGATCCATTAAATGGTGGATGCAACGTGGTTTTTATCAAACATTTATGCTGAAGCAGAACGGTGGGAAGACACAGCAAAGATGAGAAGGTGTGAAGAAAGCACCTGGGGTGGAGTTCAATCACAGTAGATGGAGTGGTTCATGAGTTTGTTGCTTGGGATGAGTCCCACCCTCAAGCAGAGGAATTATTTCAGATGTGGGGAAAATTACTTCAAATATTGAAGCTAAAAGGATATGTCCCAAACACTTCAATTGTACTTCTGGATGTAGAAGAAAACAAGGAGGAGAAATTTCTACATCGCTATGGTGAAAAATTAGCACTGGCCTTGGGGTTGATGAAAATACCACCAATTAGGATCATGAAGAATCTTCATGTTTGTAAAGACTGTAATGCTGCTTTGAAACTTATCTCAGGGATTGTTAATACTTAATAGAGAGATAATTGTGCGTGACAGGAACCGTTTAAATGAATTCTCTTTCTCACTCTTTTTTTTTTTTTTTGGGGGGGNCTTCGGTCTTGGAATTTTTTTTTTTTTTTTTTTAAAGCATCTAATTACGTAAAGAATTTGTATTGAGCACACCAAACACCAAAATCATATCTCATGAGATGTGCCAAATGTCAAAAAAGAAATGGCATATGCTACAATGATGTTCTACTTTAGAAGAGCAAGACTAATATGCTAAAAATATACTCCCTCCGTTCCAATTTTTTTGTCTTGTTTAAAAAGTTAAACTTTTTAAGGAAACATCATATTGTCTTGTCTATCTTTAAAAAATATAGAAGTTTTCAAAATTATCCTTAAAAAAATTTACTAAAAAATTGAATTAGTAAATTAATAGGGGTATAATAGGAACATTAATAAATTAATGACTTTTATTTTTAGAAATAGGACAATATTTTGGAACATCTCAAAATGAAATAGATGACAAAAAAAATGAGATGGAGGGAGTAGATATTATTTTATTACTTTCTCTCTCCTCGATTAATAAAGATATAAAAAAGAATAAAGAAAGAATATTTAGATAAAATGGTAAAAATTTAAAATAAAAGATGTGATATATGATACATTGTAAAGTAATGTGTTAAAATAAATGAAGTAGCTTTTTGATATGTCAGGAAATAGTATTTTTTTGGTGTGCAAGGCTTACCTTTAAGATGCACAGTTTATCCCAAATGAAGCAGAATAATTCAAATTAATGAACTCTTGAGCTTCATCTGCCATCTTCATCAGCATTGGAGGACCTGAAATATCATCATATGTGTGCAAGAGATAGCCCTTAGTCATGGCAATTTCCTTAAGCATCTCAAAGAACAGGGCACCCCTCAACCTCAATTCCAGGAGCTGTGGGGCATGAAGCCAATGGACGGTGGAAGTCACTATCCAGAGATCCCGCCAGCTTGGACCGGTAATGTCCTTGGACCTTGGATTATTGCAGGGTGAAGAAAAGGCCACATAGTTGTGTCTAGTCCACCATCCCTTAAAGTTTCTGAAAACAAAGAAGTTGAAGAAAATTCCTACAGCTCCCTAAGCCCAAAAGTTCATTGCTCTAGCTGGTGGGATGTTTGAGTTGAGACCGGCTCAGAACAATGTATTTGCCCAAGCCCAAGCCCAAAGGTGCAATAATGAGTTGAGACCGGCTTAGAACAACGCATTGTACAAAATGCGTAAAGCCTTTTTTTTTTTTTTTCCCTCTATGTTATGAGTTGGGTAGAAAGGACAAGCTTATATTTGCCATGTAATTTAAGATGCCATATTAATTATGAAATTAACCTTTGTCATGTATTTTTTAAGACTCATGGATTTATTTTACTATGGTAGCTTAAGCTAGGCCCGTACACAGTTTGGTTTGATCAATTTTTGAGGGGTTTTTTGCACCACACCTATAAGGTTCGGTTTCCTCCCATAACTAACCAAACCTGTCGTATAGAAGGAAAAAAATAGTCTACACAAGGTGTAATGCATTCCATCAGTTCGGTGCAGTTAGTTTGGTTATGTGTATTGTGCTTCTAAAGAGAAAAAAAACATCCCACACAATAGAACGGCACCGTTTCACTTGAAGGAGGAGACTGAGTTGAGTGTAAAAAACAGAAGTCTAAAACGACACAATTTAAAAAATGGTTTAAAAACTAAAGAAAGCTAGGCACAAGTTCATTAAATGATTTAAAAAGTGAAGGAGGAGACTGAATTGGTCATTAAATTGTTTAAAAAATGGAAGTTTAAAAAGATACAATATTATTAAAGTATGTTACATTAAAATATAATATAAATCCTGGCACAAGTTCTTCAAAATCAAGTTGCAGACGTTTCTATCAAAAAGAAAATAAATAAATAAAGAAAGCCAAGCAGCAAACGTGAATCACTCAATCACATTATATATATATATATATATACATATTAGTCGGTTCGGTTTCTCTTCGGTGTGCAAATCTTGTAGCCAATCACTGGATCAGCCAACGTCGGTAACAGAAAAGGACTGCCAACACCTTACCCGAAAGTTTTGGTGGAGCCTTCCGTTGGTCAGATCGGCATGGCTCTGGCCAGTTTTGTCTGCGTTGGTTTATTTTTGAACAACCCTAGTTTAAGCATCAAATAAAATAAATAAAAAAAATTACTAGGGTAGTTGGGATTGTTGGGAAATTGCTTCAAATTTCAATTGTGATTTGGAAAGTCAATTAGGTTTATTAGTTAAAGAAAGAAAATTTAATTTGAGTTTTCTTGGTGTAGAAGGAAAGATTACTCTTTGTTAAAAAAGTAATGTATTCCTTGTTTTTAGAGAAAAAAGAAAGGTGTTGATACCCAATGCTTTTTACAGATTTTGGGCTAATAAGTAAGGCCCGAAGCCCAGTAAACCTAGCCTTGAAAAATGGTGAGAAACATTGAGAATCAACATCCAAGTCCATGTCTGCTAAAAGTGGCCTAAGAAATGGTCTAGCTGCAGAATGCTTGGGTGTGAGAATAAGTGGGCCCGTGTGCTTAGAAAGATATGAAATAGGCCTAAAAGGGCCCAACCCATTTGAATAAAAGGGTTAGAAGATGTTGAAGGAATCTAAAACCTTCACTAAGCATTCCAACAAAGAGATGAGAAAAGAGATAAAAACACGATAGAATAGGGGAAAGCATGCCATGAAAGAAGAATTTCCAGATATCAAATGCTGCAGAACATCCAACAAGTAAAGCAAGGCAAGGAGATATCAAACACAGTAAAATGGGAAAATTCCCAAGTTTAAAGCTACAGAATGAGAATCAATAAGTAATGCAAGGTAGCCAAATGAGTTCACTCAATCTGTATCTCAAACATACAGATTTTCGAGATTCAAGAAAGTGTGGTTTGGTGGAGGGGAGGAAGATCCTAGCAGTCATGCCCCAAACCCAACCAAGTGGGTTAAGCACACAACAATAGCCGCATACTTACAGGGTTTTCACCTTTCAAGCATGCAAGGCCTTCAAAGAGCACTAATAAACCTCAACAATTGACATATTAAATCAAATCCAATTAAGTACAAAGTCCAACTATAATTATAATCTTCCAACATCATAAGAAAATATAGACTAAATCTTTGAGACTAAAAGTCTAAACAGGATAATTTTAAACATGAGAGTCCAAATCTTATTCTAATGATGCCTATACTTCACTCATATGCACATCTCAGTGGAAGCTCAAACACATGTTGTTCTTCCTGATTAGAATCTAAAAGGGAAAGAGGGAGGGTGAGTTGACAACACAATAAGTAACCAAATACCAAATTAGTTGAAACAAGTATATAGATTAACAAAATAATATAGATTTATGAGATCAAAATTTTTCACATATGTCAAAAGTTATAATATACTATGGGTTTTCAAAATTTAACTAAAGAAGTTTCATAGTCTTAAAATAATTCATAAATTCAAACATATTCACATTCTCAACAATCTTATATATTTGTGACTATGG
>NW_027069722.1:125525-129892 GCF_002906115.3 Quercus suber | reverse complement strand
AAAAAAAAAAAAAAAAAAACAAACAAACAAACAAAGAAGAAGAAAGAAATCTGATACAGGTAAATAAGTAAATAAGCTTTGTAAGGCATGTGATATTGAAGTCAATCACAGGTAATAAGCAATAGTCAAATACCATTGAATTCCTATAAAAATCTCATTCACCCACAGGTAAGTACACCTCAAATTTTAAATCATTGGTAGCCATGGAAGGTAAGAACTCAAACAATAGTCAATGATGAATAAAAGAAAGAACAGCTTGCAATTTAGATTAGAGATGCAGAAGATAGAATTTGAAAAGCCATTTGAATTGTGTAAATTATGTTGAATTGTTTAGAACCCAAATCTAGAAATAGAAGAAGAAGAAAGAAGAGGACGTATGAGACTGAATTTGCTGAATTTGTGTAATTTGAAGAAGAATGAGAGTAGATGTTATTGGGTTGTAAATTGGCAAAGTGCACGTGCATTTGTGAGTTATTAAAGTAAAAAAGTTTTATTTTACATATTAATCCCTATTAGTTAAAAATTTGTAAGTGAATTGTATAGGGGTATTTTAGAACTAAGAAAATGAGGAATCCAAATAGGAGAAACCCCTTAAATAGTAGTATAGATGACTATTTAGCTAAAAAATATACTTCCATCCCATGAGAAAAAATCCACATAGCATAATCTTAAAAATGGACTCTAAGGAACAGTATCTAAGTACTGTACTTAAGTCTTGCTCTAAATAATATATATGTATGGATAATAGTGGATTAAAGCAAATTTCTCCTGGTTTGGAATTAAAGTTTGTCCATCCCATTTTTCTCAAAAAAAAAAAATGTCCATCCCATTAATTTGAGCATAAATGATCTTCTTCCGTTTAATTTTTAGGCCAAAATAGCTAAATATGTTAATATTTAAGAGAAGTGCTACGTTCATAATGTTTTCACAATACTTTCACAACAAGTCCTAAATAGTAAGTTGTTACAAGTTTTAATTTGAACTCAACATCAAAATTATTTTTTTATCTACTAGTAATAGCGAGTAACAACCTTACACTTAAAATTTGTTGTGAAAGTGCTATGAAAATGTTTGTATGTTGGCAAATTTGAGCCAAAACGCATGTTTTAATGTACTTATGACTTAGTTTTTAGTGTCCAAAAGTGTGTCGAAACGTAGTGTTGAAAACATAAGAAAACTATTTAAGAAACTATTGAATCAGGTATCTCAATTGCACCTCAATGCCCATTTGACCTATTGACATTTAGTAATTCACAATATCAAGTTTGACTTCTCTTGACCAATCAAGCTGTATGATTCTAGCCTGATGGTTCGTTTGGTTGGAGGGATGGAAAAGTGGAAGAATAGAAATTTTTTTAATTTCTCTCATTTTTGTTTAGTTGGAAGTAAAAAATTGGAAGGATGAAAAAAGTGAGTTTGTATAAATTTACTTATATACCCTTATTTAAAAATGATGACCAATTAAAAAAATGTGACAAACAACCAAAAAAAAAGCAATCACCCAGTTTATTAAAAAAAAAAAATGTCCCAAAAAAATCATGTCTGGTTAAACAAAAAAAAAAAAAAAAAAGGCAACATCTAGGAAAAAAAAGAGAAGAGGCAACATGCATAGGAAAGCACAAAAGGGAGAGAAAAAAAAAATCCATTAAGCAGTGCATTTTCTTCCTTCAATTTTCTCTCAATTTTGGAGATAAAACTTTTTGGTGGGCCCAGAGAGAAAACACCCGAACCCCACTATTTATTTTTCATCCTCTCCACCCAACCAAACACACTCCAAAAAAATTTTCCTTCCCATTTTCTCTCCAAAGTTTTCCATCCACCTTATTTTACTTCCAAACAAACACACTCTAAAATTTTCAATTTTAGCCCATTATGACTTGCCTTGTCTTGGGATTCATATACTAGGGTTCTCATATGTGTAAAAGTTATATTTTACGATGGTTATCATAAGAGAGAAGAGTTAGTTTCAGCCCATGATGACTTGGCCTATCTTGGGATCCATACACTAGGGTTATCATATGTATAAAAATTATATTTTATAGTATCATAAGAGAGAAGAAACATGAATAAGGAGTGAAGTTGCTGCAACTTTGTGTGCCTAGGATTTTGTATTGAACTCCTTTTGAAGCATGTTGCTATGAAAAACTTTGCACCAATAACTAGATCAATCAAGGATTAAATGACACAACTTTTCCTTATAGATTTTAACCTTAAGAATGTAGAGGCAGAATTGTTTGGTAATATATAGCGAAATTTTCACGATTTTGAAGGAAAAATATTCAATGATATTGGGATGAACATGACAGACATGCTCGTTTAACTTAGGGTTTATAGAATATGATCACATGATCAATTTTTTTTTTTTTTACAAAACCCTAGGCCTTCATCCATTTTATTGGAATTAAAATAAGAATTCTCTAATTTTGTGAAACGTATGGATGTTGTAAGTGCTCAAAAAATAAAAGCTCAAGCCCACTTAGAATATTGATGCCTTGTCCTTCGAATCAAGCGCAACAATAGAATTTCTTTAGAGAGTGGGCAAACAATTCAAGTGCAATTCTAAACTAATTTCAAGTCAAAGACTGAAGAGCCTAGGATAATAGAAATGAATAAAATAAGTAGACAATGAGAAATGTAGCTTTCCTCGAGTGTGTCCGAGGAATAAGTTCTTATGTATAATGTTGGAGTTCTAGACCTGATAGATCATTGTTCACTTTCTCTTTTTCTTATTTCATCAACAAATATGTCCTCCATTTTTCTGGGAGACTTCCCTCCTTTTATACCCCCCTTCTTTGTATCCAAGCCCTCCATTTGTATGCCTTCAAGTGTTCCTACAGATACTTGTACCATCAACACTCTGCTGAAGGTGGTATAAAGGGCTACTAGCAATGAAGTGATTGTTCAGGGAGTCATTTCCTCATTAATGCAACTGATAAGGTTAGTGCAGGGCATTCAATGCAAAGGAGGAATTGTTCCTTCCAAGAAACTTCCTCCCCTCTTCCCTGCCTTCGTCACTATCCCTTTTCCTTGCCCTAGAACATCACAAGATGCCCATTGTCTTGACTATGCTTCCATCCTCAGGTGGGTGGAATCTTCGGAATGTGTTTGTCTCCTCGAGTGTGGGTTGAGAAATCTAATCCCTAATCCATTTCTCTTTGGTCCTCGAAACCTTCACAATAGCCCCCTAAAACCTTACTGTCACGAGCTACTCTGAGAGTAAGGTTTTAGTAGTAAGGGGGAGACTGGTACGTGCTTAGCGCGTTCCCATATGGAGACGTCACTTCATATGCCACCTGAACATTCCTGACGCTTTGGTATCCACGTTCCTGTAGTTATTGCATTAGGCAGCTACTTGTCCCCTTACGTTCTACGGTGCGATGCTGATCCTACAGTCCCATTTTTGTGGAATTTATAAGCGGGAAAATTATCGCTCTTTTTCAACCCCTATATAAAGAGAGACTGGGGGTAATTTTTCCCATTTACACACCTTCTACAAACTTTCTTTGGCGCAATAGTCCGAGGGAAACTCCTTCTAGTGCTCGTAAGTGCCATTAGTCCTTCATCCAACATTTAAAGAAAACGTTCCTTTCTTCTTTTTTTTTTTTTTAAAAATCCCCCGATAAGACAATATGGGTAGATTTGCCAAATTAGTTGTTACCCCTGAGGGCATGGCTGCTTTTAGGGCTAAGTATAGAATTCCAGAGAATGTTGAACTTCAACATTATGAACTAGGGGAGTGATTGGTTACAAACAAACCACCTGGGGTAGTAATCATTCCTATGATCACCTTTATTAAAGGAGGAATGAAGATTCCTATAGGTAGGGTAACTAGGGATTTTCTTATTAACTTTAGATTATCTCCGACCCAATGTTCTCCCAACCTTTTTAGGGTCTTCGGCAGTGTAGATATGATAAACCAAAAAATGGGCACTAACCTTACGTGTCATAAAATGAACTGGGTATATGATTGCCAAAAGGGGAAAGATATGGGTTATTATTTTAGATGTAGAGTACCCTCTGTTAGGTTAATCTCTTGTATTCTTAAGTCAAATAAGGGTATGGATGAAGACTTCCTCATCGTCTCGAGTGAATGGCATGATGGTTTGCACTGCCCTATCCAAGATAGGGAACCCAGGTGGGATACTCGAGAACCTAGAATATCTTAGATTGCCCTTTTTCCCTATCTCATTATATTTACTCATAAAGAGGATTTTATCTATTTTTCAATATTATCTATTTTTTATATCTAACTTCTTTCTTCTCCATTTCCTCTGCAGACAAATTTCACACTGCTCCAAACAAAAATTTGGTGAACTTCACAAACCTCAATCAGAGATCTTCCTCCACCGAGATGGACAACTTCGGGC
>NW_027069722.1:22500-108919 GCF_002906115.3 Quercus suber | reverse complement strand
ATTTCTAAAATATTCTTTCATTATAAAAGCACGCTCATGCAAGAGTTATTTTGTTCTTTTTCTTTCTTTTCTTCTTACATTAATTAGTTTGCTTTTGTTTGATGCATGAATATGTTAGTATGTTTTATTATGTCTTGTTCTTAATATATAATTGCCATGTTTAGATACCTTGGATGATTATTTATTTCAATTCTTTCTTTTTGACTTCAAAATCTGCAATGATTAACAAAATTTTTTATATAACTCAAAACTGATCTATATTTTCAAATTTGATTTTTTTCTAAAACTCAAAACTGGTCTATATTTTCAGATCTGGTTTTTTCCAAAACTCAAAATTAATACGTATTTTCAAATCTGATTTAAAAAAAAAAAAACTCAAAAATAATTTGTATTTTCATTAAATACAGATCTGATTTTTTTATTATAAAAACTCAAAATTGATTTGTATTTTCATTAAATACAAATCTGATTTTTTTTTTCTAATCTCTAAAACTGATTTGTATTTTCAGATCTGATTTTTTTTTTTCTAATCTCAAAACTGATCTGTATTTTCATTAAATATAGATTTGACTTTTTTTTAATCTCAAAAACTGATCTGTATTTTTATTAAATACAGATCTGATTTTTGTTTAGATGGTTTAAAAGTCTAAAGGATTCCAATAATACTTAAACTACTAATCCATATAGGTTTTAATCTTTTATTATTTTCCTTAACTGATAAGGAGACTAAAAGTTTAATATGAATAACCCACAAAATAACTCTTCATGTTTCATCTTCTTTTTATTTATTTTCATTGTGCATAACATAATATAAAATAATATCACCTTCAAAATAAATTAAATAGTCGTTAACCCATGCTATGCACAGGAACCTACCTATTTGTGAGGTAGACTAAAATAATTTTATAAAATTTTAAATTGATTAAGAAACTACACCATTGCATGATTTTTTCTTGTATGACTTCAATTTGTGTTACAATTTAATGAAGAAGTCATTGCTTGAACGTGTAGTGGTTTAGAAAAAATTTGTTAGACAGTTTTAGATACTAAAAAATATTAAAGAATCAGATGATTCACTGCATAGAAATTATTGAAACAAAACAAAATACATATGACTAAACAATAGAGAAATATAAGAGAAAGATGAGTTACATCCAAAAGAATAATCCATGGTTATAACTATTGAAAGGAATCAAAAGATTCAGAGCCTACAAATTATAGATATATATATATATATATATATGTAACTACACAACAGAGAAATATAAGAGAAAATTGTTTTACCATCAAAAGAATAATTCAGATGTTAAAACTTTTGAATGCCAAAAAATACTAAATAATCATAAGATTTACTTCCTATAAATTTTTAAAACAAAACAAAATGTATATGATTACAAAATAGAGAAATATAAAAGAAAAATTGATTACCTTCAAAAGAATAATACATGGTATAAGGACCAGAAAAACCAGCCCCTCAGGCTCACTTAGAATAGTGGCCGGATCGGTCCAACCATTGCCCAAAACAATGAATTTAAGAATGAGGGAAATAACAACTAAGGGGGATTCTACCTAAAGAGAAAAATAAGGAGGAAAGGGCCAATCTTATTGAATGAATGGACCACTTTCTTTATACAAATTGGCCCGACGAGACCACAATTACATAGGAATTATTACTATTCACTCTTTTCTCTCTTAGTGTTTTTTTTTTTTTTACTCTTGATACTTGTGTCTCCTTTTCTATCAATCTTCCTTTTCTTATATTCTCCTTCGTTTCTCATATCTCAACCATCCATCCTTACCTAAATAGTGTAAGTCACAACTAAGCAGGCTTCTTCCACCATCTTCTTCAGATGTAAAAAGTAACAAGTGTCATGAGAGGCAACATGCTACTCCAAACTAGAAACTTCCCCTACAACACTGATTCTCTCTCTCTTCTCTCTCTCTCTCTTCAAATTCTCACTCCCACTTGGAATGCCTTAGAGTACTTTGACTTATCTCTTCCACTCCTTGAGCGGCCTTCCTCCTTGGGTTCGTGGACCATGACCTCCCTACAGTTGTATTGTACTCTTCAGATCCATCCTCAGTCCTCAAGCACCCATAGCATCCCCTTAAAAAGTTTGCTATTGTTTCTGAGACAAAAGTGAAGTTTTAGTTACGAGGTAAACTATGCACGTGCCCTATGTGTTCCCATGTGTTAACGTCCCTTCACCTATCTCCAGCACGCTCCTCATGCTTCGAAATCCACGATTTTGCATTTATGGTGCCAGGCGGTTGCTTATCCCCCACGTTTTATAGCTCGATCAGGATCCAATGGTTCCTATCTCCCCTCATTTATGGGTAGGAAATTTATCGCACATTTTTTACTCCTATAAAAGGAGAACTTACGGCTGGCTAAGGCTTATTTTTAAGTTCTAGCGATTTAAGTTGAAGAAACCTCCCAAGGAGCATTTTTTGTGTTACTCATAGGTTTGTTGATTCTCTTGTTTCTATTTTTTCATAAGCTTAATATTTCATACCATAAAACTCCATGGTAGATACGCTAAGTTAGTGGACACGCCAGAGGTTAGGGCAATCTTTAGGGCGCGATATAGGATTCTCGATGGTGTTGAAATCTAGCACTGTGAATATTGTGAATGGCTAGTCTTGTAAAGACCCCCCGAATCTGAAGCAATTCCTACATTCGCCTTCATTGAAGGCAGGTGGAACTTCTAATGGGAAGAGTTACTTGGGATTTCCCAATAAACTATTGGCTGACCCCCACCCAATGCTCCCCAAACGTCTTTAGGGTCCTCAGGTGTGTAGATATGCTAAATAGGAAAATGAGGACCAACCTCACATGGCATGATGTAAACTGGGTGTACAATTGCCAAAAAGGGAAAAGACCATATACTACATCAAGTGTAAAGTCCCCGCTGTTAGATTAATCTCTTGCCTACCTGACTTAAGCAAAGGTATGGACGAGGACTTCCTCATTGTCTTAAGAGACTAGCACAATGGAATGCATTGTCCCACCCAAGAAGGTGAACCAGGTAGGGTTCCTGAGGACCGAAGTCATACATAGGATCTTACTTGGCTTTATTAGTATGAAAGTTCTCCCCCCCCCCTTCCCCCCCCTTTTTTTTTACTCACAACATCTCTTGTTTTCTTGGCAGATGAATACCATACCACCCTAGCCAAACACTTGGTGAATTTTAAAGACTTGCATCGGATTCTCAGGTCAGAGATTTTCCTGCACCGGATGGCCAACTTCGAGCAGCTCACATCATCCTTGGATACAAGCCCTCCACCAAACACTTTCAAAGTTTGAAAAACATCATTAGAGCCAGGACCCTCACTTGGCTTTATTTAATGTAGTTGTCCCAAGATTCCGGCTATCCGAACCTCCTCCAAAAGGGACTTAGGACGCCCAAATTCCAGCCCCTTTAACTATCAGGCTCCTTTACTCCCAAGAACCACCTCTTCCATCGGATGATGAGGCCAAGGAGTCCACACCCAAGCCTACCCTCCAGAAGTCACTGACAAGGACTTCGAGGTCTTCTATCGACAAGAAGACCCTGTAGACATTTCCAGCACTTCACTTCTGCATCTAAAATCCATAAAAGTCAGTGCCAACCAAGAGGCCAACAACATCCTAGAAGGCATGGGATTTGAAAAGAAAATGCCTAACCTCTGGCCTTGCTTACTACCTACGCTGGGGGTTCTTCCCCAGCCGTGCTAGTAGTGACTCAGCCACCCACTCCTGCCCCCACACACACATCTTCCATGGAGGCAGCAAATAAGAAGCGGAAGAAGGCGCAAGGAGGCAAAGGCATGGAAGGTGCCAAGGAGGGAGAGGTCACCCAGTCCTCCCACCAGGCCCCTGCCAAAGAAGCCGAGACAAGGAAGGGGCAATAAAAGAAGACCTCTTCAGCTGGGAATGACAAGGATGGAGAGGACCAGCTTAAGAAGCCCACATTCTAGAGGCCTCTGTTCACCCTCAGCGCAATCCAGTGCTCGATGACGCTAACTTGAGGGACCCCTAAAAGGGTAGCTCAGGCTTAATGGTAGAGTGCCTGGAGAAGGCATTATGTCTGCTTGAGGATATGGCGGAGTTGAGGTCTTTCAGGAAGTGTGAAGTCTTCCTTGCATTGAAACAAGAACATGCCAAGGTATGCCACTTTCCTTAGTTTACAACATTAACTTGTAGATGTCTTAACCAACACTTACTTTTTTTTTTTTTGGCAGTCTGTCCAAGCTGCCTTTATGGCTGAGGAATGGGTGGACCATTCCTTGGACGTGGCTAGGGAAGCCAAGAATAAGTTAGAGGCTGCTGAGAAAGCCCATGCGGACGTGGACAAGAAGTTAAGGAGACTTTTGCCCAGTTAATCGAAGTAGAGAAGGCTCACAAGAATGTTGAGTTCACCCTCAAGGGCTACAAGAAATAGGCAGCAAACGCCTTGGAGGCCTAGAAGAAGGCTGAGAACAAAATGGCTCTACACTATGATGAAGCTTAAACAAGCAAAGAAGCAGCTAGAGGCTAAGGAGGCCGAGAAATCCCAGGCTGAGCAGGCAGCCTATGATACGGGTATGACTAAGGTAGTTGAAAGCCTTACTGCCCAACTCAGGGATGTTGGTCATACTTTCTGCTTGGAGGCATAGGGCCAAGCCCTAAGCGCTGCTGGGTTAGTGCCAAATCAGAGCTTCGAGCTCCTGATAAGGTGTACTATCCCCTTGCATTGCGTTTGGTGCCTACCCTTCCTCAGCCTCCAGCAGATCCCAGCTTCACTCCCCTCTCTTCTTTGGACCAGCTTGCCCTTACTCCTCTACTATCCTCACCAAGGACAAAGAGTAAGAGCAGGCCTTTGCAGCCAATGTGGTGGACGTAGAGACAGAGGAAATAACAGAGGTGGCTCAATTGAAAAGGAAGAAGAAGGAAAAGAGCCAGGGAAGAAGGGAGGGAAAGGAAATGAGACCTCAGCCAAACTCCACCTAGGACTTAAAAGGAAATAGCCATTTTGTGGCTAGGCCCAAGTGTATCTGATGCCTCTTGTTTTGTACTTAATTTTTATAAATTTTGAAAAGGACTTAGAATTTATTTACTGCTTCTTTAATTATTTAACTCGTACTTGTCAATTTATATCTTACACTTCTGTCTTTTCTTTATGACAATTTCATCATACTAACCTATAATTTATTCATGGAATTTCCTATCCCTCCATCTAATCTGGAATGACTTGAACTACAATTAATAGACTAACCCACAGAACTTAGGAAAAATTTCAATCAACACTTACTTAATTTGGACTTGGAATCTCATAGCAAAACCCTTAGCAATGACCCTAAAACCCGAGGAGATAATTAAGGTGATTTACTTTACTATATATTCCATTAATGCAATCCACTTGTCTTAGGTAGAATCCCCCTTAGTTGTTATTTCCCTCATTCTTAAATTCATTGTTTTGGGCAATGGTTGGACCGATCCGGCCACTATTCTAAGTGAGCCTGAGGGGCTGGTTTTTCTGGTCCTTATACCATGTATTATTCTTTTGAAGGTAATCAATTTTTCTTTTATATTTCTCTATTTTGTAATCATATACATTTTGTTTTGTTTTAAAAATTTATAGGAAGTAAATCTTATGATTATTTAGTATTTTTTGGCATTCAAAAGTTTTAACATCTGAATTATTCTTTTGATGGTAAAACAATTTTCTCTTATATTTCTCTGTTGTGTAGTTACATATATATATATATATATATATCTATAATTTGTAGGCTCTGAATCTTTTGATTCCTTTCAATAGTTATAACCATGGATTATTCTTTTGGATGTAACTCATCTTTCTCTTATATTTCTCTATTGTTTAGTCATATGTATTTTGTTTTGTTTCAATAATTTCTATGCAGTGAATCATCTGATTCTTTAATATTTTTTAGTATCTAAAACTGTCTAACAAATTTTTTCTAAACCACTACACGTTCAAGCAATGACTTCTACATTAAATTGTAATACAAATTAAAGTCATACAAGAGCAAATCATGCAATGGTGTAGTTTCTTAATCAATTTAAAATTTTATAAAATTATTTTAGTCTACCTCACAAATAAGTAGGTTCCCGTGCAAAGCATGGGTTAACGACTATTTAATTTATTTTGAAGGTGATATTATTTTATATTATGATATGTACAATGAAAATAAATAAAAAGAAGATGAAACATGAAGAGTTATTTTGTGGGTTATTCATATTAAACTTTTAGTCTCCTTATCAGTTAAGGAAAATAATAAAAGATTAAAACCTATATGGATTAGTAGTTTAAGTATTATTGGAATCCTTTAGACTTTTAAACCATCTAAACAAAAATCAGATCTGTATTTAATAAAAATACAGATCAGTTTTTGAGATTAAAAAAAAGTCAAATCTATATTTAATGAAAATACAGATCAGTTTTGAGATTAGAAAAAAAAAAATCAGATCTGAAAATACAAATCAGTTTTAGAGATTAGAAAAAAAAAATCAGATTTGTATTTAATGAAAATACAAATCAATTTTGAGTTTTTATAATAAAAAAATCAGATCTGTATTTAATGAAAATACAAATTATTTTTGAGTTTTTTTTTTTTTAAATCAGATTTGAAAATACGTATTAATTTTGAGTTTTGGAAAAAACCAGATCTGAAAATATAGACCAGTTTTGAGTTTTAGAAAAAAATCAAATTTGAAAATATAGATCAGTTTTGAGTTATATAAAAAATTTTGTTAATCATTGCAGATTTTGAAGTCAAAAAGAAAGAATTGAAATAAATAATCATCCAAGGTATCTAAACATGGCAATTATATATTAAGAACAAGACATAATAAAACATACTAACATATTCATGCATCAAACAAAAGCAAACTAATTAATGTAAGAAGAAAAGAAAGAAAAAGAACAAAATAACTCTTGCATGAGCGTGCTTTTATAATGAAAGAATATTTTAGAAATAAAAAAAGTTTGTTCGCTTCTTTGAAGTCTAAAATACTTTACTTACAAAAAAAGAAGTTCCTAAAGCAAAAGCCTCCAGAACGTCTTTAACGTAAGTAAAGTTGGCATAAATAGAAGAATGTATAAAAAATTCATTGAAAAATTGAGTGAGAAAGAGAGAGAGAACCTATTTTTGAACTCTGACAAACTACCTGATTAAATTAAGTGGGAAATGAGCATAATGATTCTAGTGTAGAAAAACAAAGAAGAAAAAAAATAAAAAATAAAAAAGATTCCCAAAGATTAATAATTTGGCATAAATAGAAGAATGTATAAAAAAATCATTGAAAAATTGAGAGAGAGAGAGAGAGAGAGAGAGAGAGAGAGAGAGAGAGCGTTTTTTTTGTGAGAGAAAACCATGCATAGAATGGAATAGATAGTTACCAATTTATATGAAGAGAGTGTAAATAAGAAAAGACAAAATAAAGGAAGATGAAGAGAAATAAGAATAATAATATTTATGTAGAGGGTAGTGGGGAGATGAAAAGAGGAATAATAATATTTATGTAGAGGGTAGTGGGGAGATGAAAAGGTAAGGACGAAGAAAGGTTGGCAAAAATGTAAATATTAAAATAAAATAAAAAGTAAATGTTAAAAATAATTATAGGAGAATCGGATAGAAAAAGATAATGAGGTGGACGCTGATGTGGCTCAACTGGAGCGTAGCAACAATAAATGCTATGCTTCAACTTTTTGTAATATATAGAATATAGATTAGATGCCATGTGTGCTAGATTTTGGTGGGGCCAAATTGGTGAGGAAAGGAAAATTCACTGGAAGAGTTGGAGTTTTCTGTCACAGTCAAAGAAGGAAGGAGGGATGGGATTCAGAGATATTCGATCTTTTAATCTTGCTATGCTAGCTAAACAAGGATTGCGATTGTTGCAGGACAAAAACTCTCTTTTGTATAGCTGCTTTAAGGCAAAGTACTTTCCAAGGTGTGAGTTCCTTGAGGCGAAAGATTGTCAAAACAGCTCCTATGTTTGGAAGAGTTTATTAGCTGCTCAACCGGTATTGAGGAAATGGCGTTATTGGAGAGTGGGGAATGGTGCTTCTATCCATGTTTTGAAGGATTGTTGGTTACCTAATCAACCAACAAATAGTGTTCTTTTCCAACCTGAGGAGGAAATTTGGGAGTGGAGAGTTTCGGATTTGATTGATTGGCAGAACCACTAGCGGGATAGAGATAGAATCCTTGCTTTGTTCCACCCATATGATGCTAAAGCTATTCTCCAAGTTCCCTTGAGCAGGCGGGTGGTGCAGGATGTTTTGGCTTGGTCCTTTACAAAGAATGGTAGGTACAATGTCAAGTTCGGGTACCATGTGGCTAAGTAATTGAGGTTGGCAGAGAGTAATTGTAGGGAGGCTTCAATGCAAAGATCAAATTTTTCCTTGTGGTCACAGATCTGGAAGGCTAAGGTTCCAAATAAGGTTAGAATTTTTTCATGGAGAGCATGCCATTATATATTGCCTACGAAGGACAACCTAGTGCGAAGGAGGGTGTTGGA
This sequence comes from Quercus suber, assembly GCF_002906115.3. Lineage (NCBI taxonomy): Eukaryota > Viridiplantae > Streptophyta > Magnoliopsida > Fagales > Fagaceae > Quercus > Quercus suber. Next base: position 100,413 of record NW_027069722.1, on the reverse strand, counting down.
GGATGCTCGTTGTTGTTTCTATCATAGAGCTAATGAATCGGTGTTGCATGTGCTTTTAGAGTGTGGGGCAGCACAGGAGGTTTGGGCTAGCAATGCAATCATGTTTCAAAAATTCAGTACTGTGCAAGTGGATTTTGGGCAGCTGGTTGCTAGTCTTATGCCGAGGTTGTCACTTGAGGAGTTGGATTTATTTTGGGTGATATGTTGACAAATCTGGCTTCAGCGAAACACGGTCTTGCATGGGGGTGTTTTTCGACATCCATCACGGTCATACCAGCGGGCTTTGGATTATTTGAGTGAGTTTCATGAAGCGTAGGAGCATCTGAGTGTACCTATGATAGTTCATGTTTCAGCAAGTCAAGCATGGTAGCCATCGCAAGGAAACTTATTCAAGCTGAACTTTGATGGAGCATGTTTTAATAATGAAGCTACTTTGGGTTATGGGGATGTGGTTCGCAATGGGAATGGCGAAGTGATGGCTGCTATTTCGGCCAAGGGTGGGGCTGTGAGGGATAGTGAAGAGGTGGAGGTGCTGGCTTGCCACAAAGCTCTTGAATTTGCTATAGATGTTGGTTTTATGGAGGTGATTCTGGAAGGTGACAATGCAAGGGTGATGAAGACAGCAGCACAGACTCAACTAGATTTAGCTCAACTTGGGTTTATTTATGAAGCTATTTGGTGTTTGATTTCAGGTTTTAGATCCTTTTCAATTAATTGTGTTAGGCGTAGTGCCAATGGTGTTGCTCATGTGTTGGTAAGATTTGCTAGATTATCCGATAATGAAACTGTATGGTTGGAGGAGGATCCTCCACCAGCAGTTGATGCTTTGTATTTGGATTCTAGTATTCTGCATTAATGAAATTCATTTGGTTCCGGTTTCCAAAAAAAAAAAAAAGGATTATTGTTTGCCAACCCGATTGATTAAATGAGTGTGCATCGTCACGATTATTTTCAGTTCAAAACCATTAGTAGATTAACTTGCTTGTTACATTTTGTCATAGATTTTAAATTATTACTATACTGTTTGTTGTCCAACACAACAATATCTCAGTCTTGGTGTTTTATAAGAATACACGTTTTTAGAACGGTGACATTTTTTGGATATATGAATGCTTTTGCAATGTTACTTAGCTTCTATTTGGGAAGCGTGTTTTGTGCGTTTCTTGGTGGAAGCCTTTTTTCTGTGGGTCCCGTGCACAGTTCATGGGACCCACAAGTACCTTTATTTAGCAACTTTTTCTTTAAAACTGAGTCTCACGGCATTATTCATATAATTAAAAATTATTTTGCTACAATGTTTTCAGTTTTCAGCAATAAGCGGTATCCAAACAGACTCTTAATCTCATAGTCTCAATGCCTTGCTATGATACTAATTGATTGATGCTCTACTAGGCTTAGTTTTGGTAGCCATTTTCTTATTCAATAAGGGAAATTACACTTTATCTCCCTAAACTATACGTTTATTCCCCCTTTTACACTTGCCCCCATAAACTATCAAAATGTATACTTAACCCTGAACTATACTCCATTTTATATTTGCCCCTATAAACTATGAGAATGTTCATTTTACCGCCTTAAACTATACCACATTTTACACTTACTCTCTTAATCTATGAGAATACACACTTACTTTCATAAATTATTATTCATGGGACGGGGTGTAAAGTGTTTCACAGAAAATAGTTTTAGAGAGAAAGGATTACATAGGTAATAGTTTAAAAGAGTAAGTGTAAAAAGTGGTATAGTTAAAAGGGTAAAGTGTAATTTCCCCTATTCAACATAATCAAAGGTAGGCATTTTTTATCATCATCTTCTTGAATTTCTAATCCTATAATCTTTTTTCATGCATTGTATCTTTTTAATTATTTATTTATATATTTTGTAATATTCCTTCATTTGTTATCTTCCTATATCTTGGAAAACACTATTGTAACCTAACACACACACACCATATGCGTAATGGCAATGTTAAAATACTTTGTAGATATTAATTGTTAATTCACTACAAATCATAATTTTTAATAAAAATACAAAAGAAATTAAAAGAATCACCTTGTGTACGGCTGATTGAAGAAAAATAATAGTGAATGTTGAGAAAAATGGGCTGAATATATAAGGTTAATATTGGATTATAACAAAATACCATTAAACCTAATTTCATTGGATTATAGGGCTTTTGGTGAAAATTTCATTAAACCTACTTTCATTCCCTCTTATTCATTTTAATTTTGGGGGAATGAAAATATGAGATTTTGAGGAAATATGGTAAAATGAGTTCCTCCTACCATTTCCATTATTTCTTAATCTTTTAAAGAGAGGAAAATTAAATAATATTCTTAAAATATCCATTCTATTCCCCATCTCAAACAAAGCATAAGCTTTTTAAAACCTTATTTTTCCTAAGTACAACCACACTTTAACTAATTTTGAGTAAAATACAATCAGCAAAAAGTCAAACGAGCTAATGCTAAATGGACACTTGTGATGGTCTTTTGTGGAGGCAAGTGTTTTAATAGTGATCCCTTTCAAATTCTCCAATTCCCTCTAATTTTTAGTTAGTTGTGTGCCATGACCTTAGGTGGCTCATGTTTGACCCACATGAATGGGTGAAATCGAGTTAAGTGTCTCTCAAAATGTGAATGCCAACAGATGATATTTGTCCTCCTAAATCAAGGGTTTTATATGGAGTTGCCAATTATTTTATACAAATTGGAAAAAAAAAAAACCATTAATTGGAAATATATATTATTTAATTGATTGAGTTGAAATTTACACTTGATTCTAAAAAAAAAAAAAAAAAACTTTTCAAAGCTTGGATTCCTAAATACAATCTAAACTTTACATGGCTTTAGTCCTAATTACATTCTAAAAAAGAAAAAGAATATTGCATGATTAAGCTTGATCCAAGAACCAATGATTTAAGTTATGGAATGAGAAGGTGTTGAATACCCACTCAACCAAGTGAACAAGTCTTTTAGAATATGGTGGTTATGGTAATGTCATGCAAATGACATCTATGAGGGGTCAGAAGATCGAAGAGGAATGGATTAGCAATTAGATTGTTCAACCCACACCCGAGGAGACAAACGCATTCCGAAGATTCCACCCACCCGAGGATGGAAGCATAATCAAGACAATGGGCATCTTTTGATGTTCTAGGGTGCAAGGTTTTGAAACCCGGACCGTTTATTGAACCGTAAAAAGGAGAGGTTTAAGGTTTTTAAGATTGAACTGAGGTTGAACCAAGATCGAATTGTGATGACGTCATAATTAATTTAATAATTATATAAAATACAAATAATAGATAAATTTATAAAAAGAAAAAAAAAGAGCAATATTAATTTTAAAAACATGAAAAATAATTAAATAATTTTCAAATACATTATCACAACTTTTAAATAAGAAAAAAAAAATGATAAAGCATAAATGAGAGATATAAAATAGTATTAAAATACTTCATAGGCATGTCTTATTTACTTTTTATATATAATAGTTTCAACTAAATAAGATATTAATATTGTATAAAAAAATGTCTATTTTGTTTGAAAAAAATTGTCAACTCTTGAGATTTATCTCAGCACGTCGCCCAGCCAAGTCTTGGGCATTCTATTTTAACTTTTAAGTTTAAAAATAACTTTAAATAATAATAAAAGGACAACTTATTCCCACAATCACATTTCCCAAGCAATTTGATAACTTCTTCTACACTTTTACTTTTCTTTTCAGCACCTACTTCTCATATTTGAAATTTTGTGTCTTTCTTTCCTTTACTTCTCAGTCTCTCATCTTCAGTCTTCCTCAGTTCTCAAGCAAATTATAACAGATCTAAAGGTAAGTCTCTCTTTCACAGCTTCATCCTTTACTCACTTTCCCTTTTTCTATCCCCGTCTCACTCATTCTTCCTAAAGAACATATCCAGCCAACCTGAAACTGCTCTTCATGAAGAAATTTTCTACTCTTCATGAAGAAATTTTATGAGGAAGAAACCGAAAAACCCGTGTCCGGTTCAGAAAACCGTGCGGTTTAACCGCGGTTCGAGAGGTTCACAATAAAAATATAATTTCCGTTTTTTTGTGCTTAAAGAACCATTTCAAGGAGCGGTTTCCTGTTAACCTAGTCGGACTGTACGGTCTAGTCCAGGTTTCAAAACCATGCTAGGGTGAGGAAAAGGGGTAGCGACAAAGGCAGAAAAGTGGGGAGGAAGTTTCCTGGAATGAACAATTTCCTCCTCCACATTGAATGCTTTGCACCAACCTTATCAGTTGCATTAATGAGGAAATGACACCTGAATAATAACTTCACAGCTAGCCGCCCTTTCCACCACCTTTAGCATAATGTTGATGGGACAAGTATCCTTAGGAATGCTTGAAGGCATGCAAATGGAAGGCTAGGATACAAAGAAGGGGGATATAAAAGGAGAGGAGTCACAGGAAAATGGAGGACATATTTGTTGATGAAATAGGAAAAAGAGAAAGTGAACAGCGATCTATCTAGTGTAGAACTCCAACATTATACATAAGAACTTATTCCTCTGACACATCTAAGGAAAGCTACATATCTCATTGTCTACTTATTTTATTCCTTTCTATTATCCTAGGCTCTTCAGTCTTTGACTTGAACTTAGATTAGAATTGCACTTGAATTGTTTGCCCACTCTCTAAAAAAATTCTATTGTTGGGTTTGATTTGAAAGACAAGGCATCACCATTCTAAGTGGGCTTGAGCTTTTTTTTTTTTTGAGCACTTACAATTGGTGCTGTCTGTGGGAATCATTTTTAATTTTCCTAAGTTATGGCTAGTTCTAAGCATGATAGGTAGGAGTCTGTAGGCTTCCAGCATGAGGATCAGTTTGTTAATTTGGAAAGGAGGAGAGATAGGGAAGAGGCACAGTATATTGAGCATATTGGCTGGAGTCATTTGAGAACTGGAAGCCATGTTTCCCACGAGCAAGAGACTCGGAATGTTAGGCTGGAGATTGACCATTTATGTAAAAAGTTGCATCGGAAGGAGTGTGACAGGAGAGATCCAACACCCCCATCAAATGAAGGGTCTGATGAAGAAAGGGATTGAACCTATAGACGAAGGTCAAGGACACCTCCTGGTGAATCTTTCTTTGCACTATCATGCTTAGATAAGCTAAAGAAGCAGAGGAGAAGGCGAGGAGAAAGCTCATCTCCCAAGAATATGTGAAATGATGCAATGAGCAAGGCTTTTCACCAAATTTCAAAGTCACCTTTTACGCGGAGAATTGATAGGGCCAAGCTTCCTCATCGTTTTACACAACCTACATTTACTATTTATAACGGAAGAAGCGATCTTGTGGAACATGTAAGCCACTTCAATCAGAGGATGGCTATACACTCAAGGAATGAGGCTCTTATATGCAAGGATTTCCCTTCTAGCATTGGGCTTATTGTCATTAGGTGGTTTTATGGGTTAGAGGAAGGCTTCATAAGATCTTTTAAGGACCTATTTTGATAAGTATTAGGAAATGTTCAATGAGATAGATGGTGATTTCGAGGATGTCGCTATAAGGACCTTTAAGGTTGGGTTTCCAACGGAGCATAACTTGAGGAAATCATTGACGATGAAACTTGCTTGTAGTATGTGTCAGCTTATAGACCGCATTGATGAGCATAAGCAGGTTAAGGAAGATCATACCCAAGGAAAGGGCAAGGCCAAAGTTTTCCCAAAGAAGAGAGATCCTCAGGCAGGAGGGTATAATCACAATTGACTTAGGAGAGATTTCTCTAATTAATCATCTGGGGCTAACACACAGCTGGTAAACTCGATGTTTAAGGAGCCATTGTATCAAATCCTCGAGAAGATAAAAAATGAGCCATATTTCAAATGACCCAATAAGATGGAGGGAGATCTGACCAAGCCAAATTAGAGTCTATATTGCCATTACCACCAGGATAGGCGACATATGATTGAGGATTGTAGAACCTTGCGCGATCACTTGGGTCCACTTATGAAGGCAGAGAAGTTGAAACAGTTCCTACACCAGCTTGCAGGACAATTAGATTAGGCCAGGTTTGGGTATTAGAGAGATTTTGTTGCTCAGCCATCCTTGGGAACAATTAATGTAATTTTTTGCCACGCCTAGATGCGACGTCGACTCATGTTCAGGCATTATGTGCAAGAGCTATGGGAATAGGACTAAGAATCCAAAAGGGTTAGATTGGAGTTGTCGCCAATCTTGGGCTTCTCAGAAGTGGATAAAGCGGGAACTTTTCAACCCCATGATGATGCTTTGGTGGTAACCCTTTAGATTGGAGGATATGATATGAAGAGGGTCCCTGTGGACCAAGGAAGTAGGGCTAAGATTATGTATCCAGATCCATTTAAAGGGTTAAATCTTAAGGTCGAGGATCTAGAGAAATATGATTCACCGTTGGTTGGCTTCGATGGGAGAACTGTCATCCCCCAAGGAATGATCAGGCTACTCGTACAGGCGGGGTATGAGGTGGTGCAAGTGAACTTTATTGTCGTTGAGGCTTATTCACCATATATAGCTATCTTGGCTAGACCCTAGGGTAGACACTTGATTTTGCACCCATAATTTAATTAAGGAAATGACTGGAAAGACCATCCATGTACCAAAAAAATCACGATTACATTACATGCATTAATTTGTACATTCATGTCATAAAAATGATTTGAGATTCTAACGGTCACAATGGTGTATCCGGTTTCTAAATTGAATCATTGGATCAAAAGATATCACATGATCAAGTTTGCACGGTTAGCATGCATTGTTTCTAGGTAGAGTCGACCACACATTATTGATTTAAATTAATTTTAATTGGTTAAACAATTAAAATTAATTAAATAATTTTGTGATTGGTTGACAATTAGTGTCTAAATTATGGTTGCTTGCATAGGAATAAAAGGGATAATTGAATATCTGAATTTTATCAAAGTTTATTTTAGGATATTTATCTACAAGATAATTGTTCATGAAAAGACCTAAATTATCCAAAAAAGAGATAAAAATCTTAGAATACGAATTGAAAACACGACTAAGTGCAAGGACCGGCTCAAGGAAACCTAAAAAAGGAGTCCAAAATGCACCCGAACATGAAAGCACGATCGACACCCAAGAGTACCATTCGGCACTTTAAAAGTGCCGAATTGCACTCTTTTGGGCTTTGGCCAAATTCTCTTCGGGTGCCGATAAGGCACACCCTTTTCAACTTTTTTGCAGAAAGATGCATCCTGATTCGCATCCTACCTGTGGTTGCTTATTTTTTAAGCATTCCGATCTCTATAAATAGGGACTGGATCCCAAAATTCAACACATTCTTTTACGCTTTAGGAGAGACACTTGTTTCACACTCTCAAATTTCTCACCCCTCCTTTCTAGTATTCTCTCTTAAACTAGGGTTTTTAGGTTTCAAAGATAATTGCATAAATTTCTTTGAACCCTTAAACATCCTCTCAAGAAGAAGTGCTCCATGCAAGAGGTTGTTTCCAATTACCCTTTTCTTTTCTTTATGCTTTTCTTGGAGTAAAGATGCATGTTTGTAGCTTTTTTAGTTTGGTTGTTTCAAGTATCCATAACATGAATTGTTAATTTATATTGTTGAAGCATGTTATTGATTCTTTTATTATGGTTATGATCTCTTTCTTGATTTCAATATAATCAATTCTTTTTTTAAAATAAAAAACGGATCTACATCTTCCTTAGATGTAGATCTGAATTTTTCTTAAAATCAAAACGGATTTGCATCTTCTTTAGATGTAGATTTGACTTTTTCTTAAAATAAAAACGAATCTGCATCTTCCTTAGATGTAGATCTGACTTTTTCTCAAACATAAAAATGGATCTGCATCTTCCTTAGATGTAGATCTGAATTTTTCTCACACATAAAAAGGGATTTGCATCTTCCTTAGATGTAGATTCGAATTTTTTTCAAAATAAAAACAGATTTGCATCTTCCTTAGATGTAGATCTGAATTTTTCTTAAAATAATACTGATCTACATCTTCCTTACATACAGATCTGAATTTTTCTTCAAACAAAAATTGATTTGCATCTTCATTAGATGCAAATCTGAATTTTTCTCAAAACAAAAAATACAAACTAATTTGTATCTTCATCAATTACATATTTGATTTTTTTTTTTTTAACATAGCAAATTTTGAAATAAAGAAAAAGATCGTGAATGGTTGTGTTTGTTTTGCTTAATTTATGTAGCATAAATTTATTTCATGAATAAAATCCTCTTCTCAAAAAAATATTTTTCTTATTTTGCACATATAAAAACAGATCTGATCTTTAATAAACTAAAACCATTTTTTTTTAAAGTTATCACAAAACATATCTGATATTTTATAAACCAAAACCATTTTTTTTTTAAGTTAACAAAAAACAAATCTATTTTTTTTATATATATATAAACCAAAATCAAAATTTTTTTTAATCACTAAAACATATCTGAAATTTTTAAACAAAGAAAAGGATGCATTCATAAATATATTTGTGTGATTTAGTTTTGTCCATATGTGCAACATGTCATTCATAGCATGCATAAAAGGGGTACATTAGTCACGAGAGTTTAGAAGACTAGACTCTGTTTGGGCTCTTCTCATTTCATAACTTAGCCTCCGAATTTAGTTTTTTTGGATAGGTAGATCTAGGCTTTGTCTTTATTATTATTATTATTTTTTGAGTAGAATGTAACTAGGACCCAAAGCCATGTATTTTTTCAAATATGTATTTTTTTATTCAATCAATGAAAGGAAACAATTCAATCATGTACTTTTTTTTAATATAGTTTTTCTTATTTTTTGTATAAAAAATAAGTGACGACTACACATCACTTACCCAAAAAGAGAGGCGCCCTAAAAAGCACTCAGAAAATCTCTCTTTTTTTGAGATACACCTTTTGGCAGCCTTTCACACCTAGCTGCATGCACTGGGAGTAGTATCGTCTACCTTGCATCTGAAGGTTAAGTATCCTACTGGGGGGCAAGTAGGGGAATTGGTTGGAAGCCAAGCAGTGGCAAGGCAATGTTTTGTGGCTGCTATCAGGTAGCAATCATTACAGGAGGCTTTTACCACATTGAAAGAAGTTCCATAGCAATTAACTAACCCAATGATGAACTTAGGGCTGACTCGAAAGGGTTGATGTCAGAGGAATTGGAAAAAGTGGTGGTAAAGTCAAAGGGGGATAAGTATTTTCAAGTGGGAGCTCAATTTCCCCTTGTTGAAAAGGAGAAATTTATAAGCTTTTTGAAGAGTAACGTGGATGTTTTTGCATAGAGTACTTACGAGGCACCAAGGATTGTTCCGAAATTCATGTGCCATCACCTGAATGTAAATTCGAGTGCTGTACCAAGGAGGCAACCACCCCTCCCCCCCCTCCCGATGCTCTTCAAAGGAGCATATTGAGGCAATAAAATAAGGGGTGGTCAAGCTCAAGCAAGTGGAGGCAATTAAGGAAATTTTTACCCTAAGTGGTTGGCAAACACTGTGGTAGTGAAGAAGAAGAACAAGAAGTAGCATGTCTGAGTTGATTTCATGGATCTGAACAAGGCATGTCCGAAGGATCCTTTTCTCGTCCTTGTTGGTCGGGAAAATATCTACTGTATGTTCATCCAAAAGCTGTAAAACCCTTGTTAGAGGAATTGCATGAAAAGATTTATGGGAGTCATACTGGGGGAAGGTCTTTATTGCATAGAGCTCTCACATAGCAATATTGGTAGCCAAGTATGCAAAAAGCTACCTAAGATTACATTAACAAGTGTGATCAGTGTCAAAGGTACACCTCGAATATTCATCAGCCTGGAGGGGTCTTGAATTCACTCTCTAGTCCTAGGCCGTTTGCCCAGTGGGGCTTAGACATAGTGGAACCATTTCCCAGAGCTGCTGGAAACCGAAGATGGCTTTTTGTCGAGACTAACTACTTCACAAAGTGGGTTGAAGTTGAGCCACTTTCTAATATTAGAGACGTGGATGCAAAGAGGTTCATTTGGATGAACATCGTTATCAGATTTAGGGTTCCTCATATGCTGATCTCGAATAATTGACTCCAATTTGACAGTAAGACCTTCAAAAGGTATTGTGGGGAGTTAGGTATCAGAAATAGGTAGTCTACTCCAGCCTATCCACAGGGAAATGGGTAGGCAGACGCGGTTAATAAGGCCATAGTATCTGGGTTGAAGAAAAGGCTGGACAATATGAAAGAAAGATGGGTGGATGAGTTACCCCATATGCTGTGGACATATCGTACCACACTCTGAAGATCAACTGGAAAGACTTCATTCTCAATGACCTATGGATCCGAAGCAATCATACCCCTTGAGGTAGGGTTCCCAACCTTGAAAACTAGTCAGTTCAATGTAGAAGAGAATGACCGTTTGCTTTCAGCAAGCTTAGAGTTAATTGATGAAAGAAGAGAAGTAGCCATGGTTAAAATGACACATTATCAGCTGAAACTCAAGCAAGGGTACAATAAGGGAGTAAAGCTAAGGCCTTTGGCTCCTGGAGATTTGGTCTTAAGGAAAGTGGTGGGAACAGCAAAGAACCCTTCGTGGGGAAAGTTAGGTCCTAATGGGGAAGGGCCATACATGATAACTTCAGTAGCAGGAATTAGGGCTTATTATCTAGGGGATTTAAATGAAAATACTGTTCCGCATCCATGGAATGTAAATAACCTACGTAGGTATTATTATTAATAATATAGTGGATTCTATTCAATTCTCATCTATTCGTTGATTGATGTTTGGTTTACAGGTTGTTTTGCACTGAAATTAACCCTGATATTAAGTGTTAAACAGAACCTTGGTCTTGTTCGACTCCTCGGGTCACAAGTCTTGGGTAAATTAACTCTTATGTAAAATTGGTTAAGTGCTAAATAGAACCTCAGTTTTGTTCGACTCCTCGGGTCACAAGCCTTGGGTAAATTAAATCTTATGTAAATTTGGCTAATTGTTATATAGCATCTTGACTTTGTTCAACTCCTCAGTTATAAACCTTGGGTAACCTTGGTCTTAATTGCATCTCCAATTTTTGAGCCTTGGGTAAATTAAGAGAATGAACAAATGTAAAAAAGACTTAACCTTAAGGTAAGTAAAGTTCAATCCTACAGGTTCAGTTAAAAATCCATCCACGCTTGGTGACACAACAACAAAATGTATTTTCAGTGACGAAAATTTTTGTCACTAAATGTCCAATTTTTTGTCGCCAAGGATCTTTAGTGAGGAAATCTGCTTTTTAGCAATGAAATTTAGGGATCTCACTACAACAAAATGCATTTTCAGTGACGAAAATTCTCCTCACTAAATGTCCAATTTTTCGTCGCCAAGGATCTTTAGTGAAGAAATTTGCTTTTTAGCGATGAAATTTGGGGACACTACAACAAAATGTATTTTCAGTGACGAAAATTTTTATCACTAAATTTCTAGTTTTTCATCGCCAAGGATTTTTAGTGACAAAATCTATTTTTTAGCGACGAAATTCATTTCGTCGCTAATACACCGTTGCTAAGAGTCTTAGTGACAAAAAATTTCGTCACCAAAAGGTTCGATTGTTTTTTTTTTTTTTTAATAACTTTTAGCGACTCCCCCCCCCCCCTTCTCGATGCTCTTCAAAGGAGCATATTGAGGCAATAAAATAAGGGGTGGTCAAGCTCAAGCAAGTGGAGGCAATCAAGGAAATTTTTACCCTAAGTGGTTGGCAAACACTGTGGTAGTGAAGAAGAAGAACAAGAAGTAGCATGTCTGAGTTGATTTCATGGATCTGAATAAGGCATGTCTGAAGGATCATTTTCTCGTCCTTGTTGGTCGGGACAATATCTACTGTATGTTCATCCAAAAGCTGTAAAACCCTTGTTAGAGGAACTGCATGAAAAGATTTATGGGAGTCATACTGGGGGAAGGTCTTTATTGCATAGAGCTCTCACATAGCAATATTGGTAGCCAAGTATGCAAAAAGCTACCTAAGATTACATTAACAAGTGTGATCAGTGTCAAAGGTACACCTCGAATATTCATCAACCTGGAGGGGTCTTGAATCCACTCTCTAGTCCTAGGCCGTTTGCCCAGTGGGGCTTGGACATAGTGGAACCATTTCCCAGAGCTGCTGGAAACCGAAGATGTCTTTTCGTCGGGACTAACTACTTCACAAAGTGAGTTGAAGCCGAGCCACTTTCTAATATTAGAGACGTGGATGCAAAGAGGTTCATTTGGATGAACATCGTTATCAGATTCAGGGTTCCCCATATGCTGATCTCGAATAATGGACTCTAATTTGACCGTAAGACCTTTAAAAGGTATTGTGGGGAGTTAGGTATCAGAAATAGGTATTCTACTCCAGCCTATCCACAGGGAAATGGGTAGGCAAACGCGGTTAATAAGGCCATAGTATCTGGGTTGAAGAAAAGGCTAGACAATATGAAAGAAAGATGGGTGGATGAGTTACCCCATATGTTGTGGACATATCGTACCACACTTTGAAGATCAACTGGAAAGACTTCATTCTCAATGACCTATGGATCCGAAGCAATCATACCCCTTGAGGTAGGGATCCCAACCTTGAAAACTAGTCAGTTCAATGTAGAAGAGAATGACCATTTGCTTTCAGCAAGCTTAAAGTTAATTGATGAAAGAAGAGAAGTAGCCATGGTTAAAATGACACATTATCAGCTGAAACTCAAGCAAGGGTACAATAAGGGAGTAAAGCTAAGGCCTTTGGCTCCTGGAGATTTGGTCTTAAGGAAAGTGGTGGGAATAGCAAAGAACCCTTCGTGGGGAAAGTTAGGTCCTAATGGTAAAGGGCCATACAGGATAACTTCAGTAGCAGGAATTAGGGCTTATTATCTAGAGGATTTAAATGAAAATACTGTTCCGCATTCATGGAATGTAAATAACCTACGTAGGTATTATTATTAATAATATAGTGGATTCTATTCAATTCTCATCTATTCATGGATTGATGTTTGGTTTACAGGTTGTTTTGCACTGAAATTAACCCTGATATTAAGTGTTAAACAGAACCTTGGTCTTGTTCGACTCCTCGGGTCACAAGTCTTGGGTAAATTAACTCTTATGTAAAATTGGTTAAGTGCTAAATAGAACCTCAGTTTTGTTCGACTCCTCGGGTCACAAGCCTTGGGTAAATTAAATCTTATGTAAATTTGGCTAATTGTTATATAGCATCTTGACTTTGTTCAACTCCTCAGTTATAAACCTTGGGTGAATTAAACCTTGGTCTTAAGTGCATCTCCAATTTTTGAGCCTTGGGTAAATTAAGAGAATGGACAAATGTAAAAAAGACTTAACCTTAAGGTAAGTAAAGTTCAATCCCACAGGTTCGGTTAAAAATCCATCCAAGCTTGGTGACACAACAACAAAATGTATTTTCAGTGACGAAAATTTTTGTCACTAAATGTCCAGTTTTTCGTCGCCAAGGATCTTTAGTGAGGAAATCTACTTTTTAGCAATGAAATTTGGGGATCTCACTATAACAAAATGCATTTTCAATGACGAAAATTTTCCTCACTAAATGCCCAATTTTTCATCACCAAGGATCTTTAGTGAAGAAATTTGCTTTTTAGCGATGAAATTTGGGGACACTACAACAAAATGTATTTTCAATGACGAAAATTTTTATCACTAAATTTCTAGTTTTTCATCGCCAAGGATTTTTAGTGACAAAATCTATTTTTCACTAAATCTATTTTTTAGCGACGAAATTCATTTCGTCGCTAATACACCGTTGCTAAGAGTCTTAGTGACGAAAAATTTCGTCACTAAAGGTTCGATTGGTTTTTTTTTTTTTTTTTAACTTTTAGCGATGAAACTATTTCATCACTAAATGTTTTCCTCACTAAAAACACTATTCAATGAAGAAAATATTTCGACGCCAAAAACATTTTATTTTATTAAATCATATTTAGTGATGAAACACTTCGTCATTAAAACTATTTTTTAAGAAAATTCAGGTACATATAGTGATGAAAAAGTTCATCACTAAAACTATTTTTAAGAAAATTCAGGCACATATAGTGACAAAAATTTTTGTCACGAAAACTATTTTTTTTTTTAAATTCTGCTACATTTAGCGACAAAATATTTCATCACTAAAACAATTTTTTTGTTGTTGCTATATTTGGTGATGGAAAAATTCATCGCTAAAACTAATTTTCTGTTTTTTTTTTTTTTTCTTGTCTTTGATATTAACCTGTCATTACATTATTAAAACCTCACATTTGAATAACACATTTATTTCAACAACACATTTATAAGAAAATGATCCATACATTCCACAAGTGAAAATAGAATAAGTATCCAATTAAATTCATCCATACAGATTGTTTGCAACACATATAATAACACAAGCTGTTTTACAACAATACAAAAAGTTTGGCATAATATAATTAGGGCCAAAGGAAGATGTCCTCAAATATCTTCAAGTAGTGCCAAAAGAAAATAACTTAAAAACCACCAATAAGAAATTTACATAAATATAAAGACAATACTACATTAAAATCGTAAAGTAGAAACATTAACTATGTAATAAGAAACATTTCTAACAATGCATTAAGAGTAGCCACACCAATGCATTAAGAGTAGCCACACCAATGAATTAAAATCACAACTCCTAATATATAAGTTGTAGAAAGCAAATATAGATTTTCAAGTGTAATGTAATACAATTAATTTCAAATAATGCATTAAAAGTAGTCACACCATGTAGTGCAGCTCAATTGCTAAGATAAAATACTAACCAATAAGTTTTTTAGCTTGAAGACGAACCACCCCCATAGGTAAGAGTGTCATCATAACCCTTACTCCTCAAAAAGTTAAGAATATTCTTTTGCACCTCTTCTTGCTTAGCTTGTGCCTCTTGGTCCCTAGCTCTTACCTCTTTGAGCTCAATTATTTCACTTTCTAGTCAATAGATGTATCCATCATAGATAATCCAACCATATCCATTTACAATTCCAAAAAATAAGAAATGTTCCCAATATAAATTTAAACTACCTTATAACACAATGCAAGCCACCCGCTCGCTCCAACACAATAACCCACCAGAATACCAATTCTCCACAAAACAATATATAATGCTTACAAGTATTGAAAACAATTAAATAATATCCATCAAATTCAATTCAACAATTTCCATTCACAATTCCCAAAAAATAAGAAACACTCCCAGTATGAATATAAACCTCCTTATAACACCATGCAAGTCACCCGCTTACTCCAACATAACAGCCCACCACAATACCAATTCTCAACAAAACATTATATAATGCTTACAAGTATTGAATACAATTAAATAATACCCATCACGTATAATTCAACAATATCCATTCATAATTCCCAAAAAAATAAAAAACACTCTCGATATGAATTTAAATCAACTTATAACACCATGCAAGCCACCCGCTCCGCTTGCTCCAACACAACAACCCACTACAAAACCAATTATCAACATCCCAAAATATAATGTTTACTAGAATTTAATAAGAAATTACTTACTAAGCTTAAGCCAGCACACACATTTACCAAAGAAATCTAAAATGACCACAAACAAATAATGAGTTGCCTACCAAAAATAAAAAATAAAAAAGTTACCATGCTTGTAAGTTACTAGTACTAATGATGATTTGCAGACAATTTTTTTTTTCCTAAACTAGACTTGTATCCATTCTCAAACTTATATGTTGCACTATATTTAATAATAATTCCCAGTATTTAGTTATAATTTCTAAGAACTTGATAAAATAATATAGTCTCAATATGAAAATCAACACATTGTAGATCCATTTGTTGACTCTAAAGGCTCTCTTTTTCCTTCCTTTTCAAACTTTTAGCATCTCCACAAATAAATGATCATCATTCAACACATCATAGTTTCTAATCCATTACTAAATGAGATTTGTAGGATCAATCTCACGGGAGTGGTTAAGAGGTAGAATCTTTTTTTTTTTTTTTTTTCAAAATTCTAATAAATGTTGTTGGTTGTAGATTATTAATTAAAAACTATGACTATTCAGGTCTCAAATCTTGGTTTACATAACATATACATAGCAAAAACTGATGTCTTTTATATCTTAATCAACATGGGTCCAAGCAAGGACAATATATATATATATATATATATATATATTAAAAAGGAAATATTGGACCCCAGTTTGTTTTCCTTTGGAAGAGTTGAACTTTCATTTTTCACTGTGTCTATTTTCATTTTCCCTTCAATTAAAGTTTTAAATTACAAAAGCACAATACAAAATTAACTCAATGCCTCCCTGTTTTCATGGTTATTATTTTCATATCATCATTAATATTTTGTACAAAAAGCACCAAAGGAGGACACCTACTGCCATTGGTGAATTAATCACTAGTCACCAATACTACTATAGTCACACAGACACAATACATAGTACTCTAGCTTATAAAATATATTAACATAAACCACAAAAACATTTATGCATGACATTGAGCATAGCACAAAATCAATTGGAGAACAGAGTGGTAGTAGCATTTTCAGTTTCACACTTAACAACTACAAAAAAAAAAAAAAAAAAAAAAAAAAAAAAAAAAAACAAAAAAACAAAAAAACAAAAAAAAAAAAAACATTACTTCCAGCATTTTCATCACACTTCCAGGTTCACTACAAAGCAGGCCAACCATCTTATAAAAATTGTTTGGTCCATGAAACATTATCCGATTAATTTGAAAATTTAAGAGAACATACCCCTATATGTATACAAGGTACCATTGAAAATTCAACCCAAAAATATTTTTCTATAATCTATTAAAAAGCATGTATTGCAGCTGAGTCAAATATGTCCCTGACAGCTTTAGAATTCCAAAGAAAATTGCTATAGTTTTAAGACTTGCCCAATTTCTTTGAGACTTTATTCACATTAAAACCACTAAGCATATTAAAAACAAGGAATCAAACCCAAAATTTCATATAAACAACTTATCAAACACTTGTTATGCAAAAAGCACATGCTCACACATCACTTGCATAAATTCATAGTTATCACTACACACAACCACATATGCCAAAGTCATTTAAAATGTAAGGAAATACACTTCCAAAAATCAACCCAAAACTTCCACAAAAATCATCCCTTCCGATTGCTCAAGGAACCCAACTTTTTAACCATGGAGAAACCCAAATGATCACCATTTGTAAAAGCCCTTAACTATTTAACAAATAAATCCACCAAATCAAAAACCCATATACTTAGTCACATGTATATCACTCAAGTAGCTTAGATTAGAAAGAAATATCACAACAACACGAAAGGCTACCGAAATAGTTAAGAGTTTTACGTTTAAAATCTGAGACAATGGAGCATATGGGGTTTCTAATGGGGTTTTCTGATGAAACCCATCAGAAGTGGTGGTGGATGGATGGTTTTTCTGATGAGGGAGTGAGAGAAATAGAGAGGGAGCTAAGAGTGTATGTATATGGACCTCGACGGCGGCAAAGGGACCTTGACAGCGGCTTAGGGACTTGACGGTGAACGGCGGAGGGAGAGTGAGAGTGAATGGCGGAGAGAGAAGGAGAAAGTGAGAGTGAACGGCGGAATAAAAATGTTAGGGTGTGACTAAAAAAATTGAAATGGTGTATTTATAGTCACATCTTTAGCGACAAAAAAGTTTCGTCGCTGTTGCATAATTTTTCGTCACAAAAGGTTTGATGTTTGTGTTACACTTTTAGTGACGAATTTAATTTCGTCACTATAACATACTTTTAGCAACGAAGTTCAATTTCATCGCCAAAGAAGCCAGATTTTGTTACGATTTTTAGCGACGAAATTCAAATTTCGTCGCTGTAGCATACTTTTAGCGACGAATTCTAATTTCATCGCCAAAACTATGAAATGAGAAACATATTTTGTGTGATTATTTTTAGTGATGATTTTTTTTTTCTGTCGATAATACTTCTTTTAGCAAAGAAATTATTTTTGTCGCTAATACTATTCATAGCACCACCTACAACGATGAAATGTTTCATCATGATAGATTAATTAAGTTTGTGCCAAATTTTTCCCCACTAGCTATTTTAGATCACCAATAGTGACAAAAATGACTTTTCATCGCTAAATGTTATAATTTTTTTTTCTTTATTAGTGACAAAATCCATATTTTGTCGCTAAATCTGTATTTTTAGTGACGAAAAATATTTCTACACTAATATTCGTTGCTAAAAATACATTTTGTTGTAGTGGAAATGTGTTGTTAAGGTTAAGTTGAATTTATGGTGGTGTAACTTATCAGTCCCTCCTAGTTCAGCATCGGCATCAACCTCGGTAGCATTGAGGGCTTTGCCCCAGACTTCTAGGCAAAAGGCTCGAGCTATGTCTCTGAGTTGGGCAGTGAGACTTTGAGCGGTATTAGTCATACTAGCATTATAGGCCACTTGCTCTGCCTTTGCCCTTTCAACATCTTTGACCTTGAGCTGTTTCTGCTGGCGTTTAATCTACTCATTGGCCAAGGCTAGCTATGTTTCGCTCTTCTTTGGAGACGCTTACAGCTCTTCAGCTTGCGTTTCAAACCCAGTTAAGGCAGCCTCAGCGTTTTTATGCCCTTTCTCGACCTCAGCTAAGTGAAAAAGCGAATCCATATGCTTTTTCTGAAAGTCAGCTAAGATTGTATTAGTTTGTTCTCTACCTCCCGAGACTTGGACAGAGTGTGGTCAACCCACTCCTCAGCTACAAAGGCTGCTTGCACCGCCTATTTTCAAAGAAATTACTTACATAAGTTATAATCTTGTTAAGTAATATGAAAGGATTTTAAGAAAATAAAAGATGCCTGACTAAGCTTTACGAGGTCCCTCTTCAGCGAGAGGAACACTTCACGTTTCCTCTGCCCCTTCAACTCCTGCATGTCATCAGGAAGGAGCAGCGCCTTCTTTAGGCACTCGGACACTAGCCCAAATCTACCTTTCTAAGCATCCTTAAGAGATGCCTCAGAGGTAATAGGGTGTTCTGAGCTGAGCACGAAGGTAGGATTCCCTATAGTGGCCTTGGACCGTTACTCGCTTTTAGTGCCCTTAACAGCCCTGGCAGAAGTGCCTTTCTTTTGTTGAGCCCTTGTGACCCTAAGCTCCTTAGAAGAAGGTTGTTGTGTGGGCTGAGGTGTCTCCCTTTCTTCAGAATCCTCAATCTATTTCCCCTTTTCCTCTTCTTCTCCACGGTACAATGGGTACTACAAGGGTATCTCCCCTTACAAGGGTGGAGAGTAGTGCGAGTAGGTTGGGCGCTCTCTTTTCCAACACCATGGCTTTAGGAATGTTTGTTGTTTCTTGGCTAGTACTGACTTGTGCAGCCACGAGATGGTGATAAGCGGGTGTTGGATAGTCCTCGGGATCTTCTTGGAAAAAGACTTCAAAATCTTTATCTTGTACCTCTCGAGTTGATTCGCTACTTGACTCTTCCCTTTCATGTTAGGAGGGAAGAGGTTGCTCGTGGGAGTAAAGGAGCTTGGCTGCAAGTGCGGCAAGTAGCTAAGCGTCCTGTGTACCAGAGGGTGGAGGTTTGTTCAAAAATCCAGGGATATCTATGTCGATCAAGGCTAGCCTCGAGTCCTTTGCTTTAATCACGTATTTAGGAGATTGAAAGCTAGTAGAGATAAGTTTAAACCCTAGGACCATGTGCACTGCCCGAAGTTGTCCATCTTGGTGGAGGAAGATCTCTGATTGAGGTTTGTGAAGTTCACCAAATTTTTGTTTGGAGCAGTGTGAAATTTGTCTGCAGAGGAAATGGAGAAGAAAGAAGTTAGATATAAAAAATAGATAGTATTGAAAAATAGATAAAATCCTCTTTATGAGTAAATATAATGAGATAGGGAAAAAGGGCAATCTAAGATATTCTAGGTTCTCGAGTATCCCACCTGGGTTCCCTATCTTGGATAAGGCAATGCAAACCATCATGCCATTCACTCGAGACGATGAGGAAGTCTTCATCCATACCCTTATTTGACTTAAGAATACAAGAGATTAACCTAACAGAGGGTACTCTACATCTAAAATAATAACCCATATCTTTCCCCTTTTGGCAATCATATACCTAGTTCATTTTATGACACGTAAGGTTAGTCCCCATTTTTTGGTTTATCATATCTACACTGCCGAAGACCCTAAAAAGGTTGGGAGAACATTTGGTCGGAGATAATCTAAAGTTAATAAGAAAATCCCTAGTTACCCTACCTATAGGAATCTCCATTCCTCCTTTAATAAAGGTGATCATAGGAATGATTACTACCCCAGGTGGTTTGTTTGTAACCAATCACTCCCCTAGTTCATAATGTTGAAGTTCAACATTCTCTGGAATTCTATACTTAGCCCTAAAAGCAGCCATGCCCTCAGGGGTAACAACTAATTTGGCAAATCTACCCATATTGTCTTATCGGGGGATTTTTTTTTTTTTTAAAAAAAGAAAGGAACGTTTTCTTTTAATGTTGGATGAAGGACTAATGGCACTTACGAGCACTAGAAGGAGTTTCCCTCGGACTGTTGCGCCAAAGAAAGTTTGTAGAAGGTGTGTAAATGGGAAAAATTACCCCCAGTCTCTCTTTATATAGGGGTTGAAAAAGAGCGATAATTTTCCCGCTTATAAATTCCACAAAAATGGGACTGTAGGATCAGCATCGCACCGTAGAACGTAAGGGGACAAGTAGCTGCCTAATGCAATAACTGCAGGAACGTGGATACTAAAGCGTCAGGAATGTTCAGGTGGCATATGAAGTGACGTCTCCATATGGGAACGCGCTGAGCACGTACCAGTCTCCCCCTTACTACTAAACCTTACTCTCAGAGTAGCTCGTGACAGCAAGGTTTTAGGGGGGCTATTGTGAAGGTTCTGAGGACCAAAGAGAAATGGATTAGGGATTAGATTTCTCAACCCACACCTGAGGAGACAAACACATTCCGAAGATTCCACCCACCTGAGGATGGAAGCATATTCAAGACAATGGGCATCTTGTGATGTTCTAGGGCAAGGAAAAGGGATAGTGACGAAGGCAGGGAAGAGGGGAGGAAGTTTCTTGGAAGGAACAATTCCTCCTTTGCATTGAATGCCCTGCACTAACCTTATCAGTTGCATTAATGAGGAAATGACTCCTTGAACAATCACTTCATTGCTAGTAGCCCTTTATACCACCTTCAGCAGAGTGTTGATGGTACAAGTATCTGTAGGAACACTTGAAGGCATACAAATGGAGGGCTTGGATACAAAGAAGGGGAATATAAAAGGAGGGAATTCTCCCAGAAAAATGGAGGACATATTTGTTGATGAAATAAGAAAAAGAGAAAGTGAACAATGATCTATCAGGTCTAGAACTCCAACATTATACATAAGAACTTATTCCTCGGACACACTCGAGAAAAGCTACATTTCTCATTGTCTACTTATTTTATTCATTTCTATTATCCTAGGCTCTTCAGTCTTTGACTTGAAATTAGTTTAGAATTGCACTTGAATTGTTTGCCCACTCTCTAAAGAAATTCTATTGTTGTGCTTGATTCGAAGGACAAGGCATCAATATTCTAAATGGGCTTGAGCTTTTATTTTTTGAGCACTTAAAACATCCATACATTTCACAAAATTAGAGAATTCTTATTTTAATTCCAATAAAATGGATGAAGGCCTAGGGTTTTGTAAAAAAAAAAATTTGATCATGTGACCATATTCTATAAACCCTAAGTTAAACGAGCATGTCCGTCATGTTCATCCCAATATCATTGAATACAAGCATGTTGACATATATCAATCAATAAAGATTTAGATTTAGCCTAGTTTGGTTCAAGGCTTGTACCTACATGCAAGGTTGGTTTGGCAAAATAGGGTCAAAGATCTAGCTCCTAGTTATACGGGCAACCCATCCCCTCTTTGAATTGATTAAGAATCTTTTGCACCACTTTTTTCCTTCAAAATCGTGAAAATTTCGCTATATATTATCAAACAATTCTGCCTCTACATTCTTAAGGTTAAAATCTATAAGGAAAAGTTGTGTTATTTAATCCTTGATTGATCTAGTTATTGGTGCAAAGTTTTTCATAGCAACATGCTTCAAAAGGAGTTCAATACAAAATCCTAGGCACACAAAGTTGCAGCAACTTCACTCCTTATTCATGTTTCTTCTCTCTTATGATACTATAAAATATAATTTTTATACATATGATAACCCTAGTGTATGGATCCCAAGATAGGCCAAGTCATCATGGGCTGAAACTAACTCTTCTCTCTTATGATAACCACCGTAAAATATAACTTTTACACATATGAGAACCCTAGTATATGAATCCCAAGACAAGGCAAGTCATAATGGGCTAAAATTGAAAATTTTAGAGTGTGTTTGTTTGGAAGTAAAATAAGGTGGATGGAAAACTTTGGAGAGAAAATGGGAAGGAAAATTTTTTTGGAGTGTGTTTGGTTGGGTGGAGAGGATGAAAAATAAATAGTAGAGTTCAGGTGTTTTCTCTCTGAGCCCACCAAAAAGTTTTATCTCCAAAATTGAGAGAAAATTGAAGGAAGAAAATGCACTGCTTAATGGAATTTTTTTTTCTCTCCCTTTTGTGCTTTCCTATGCATGTTGCCTCTTCCCTTTTTTTTCCTAGACGTTGCCTTTTTTTTTTTTTTTTTTTGTTTAACCAGACATGATTTTTTTTGGGACATATTTTGGGACATTTTTTTTTTTTAATAAACTGGGTGATTGCTTTTTTTTTGGTTGTTTGTCACATTTTTTTAATTGGTCATCATTTTTAAATAAGGGTATATAAGTAAATTTATACAAACTCACTTTTTTCATCCTTCCAATTTTTTACTTCCAACTAAACAAAAATGAGAGAAATTAAAAAAATTTCTATTCTTCCACTTTTCCATCCCTCCAACCAAACGAACCATCAGGCTAGAATCATACAGCTTGATTGGTCAAGAGAAGTCAAACTTGATATTGTGAATTACTAAATGTCAATAGGTCAAATGGGCATTGAGGTGCAATTGAGATACCTGATTCAATAGTTTCTTAAATATTCTTATGTTTTCAACACTACATTTCGACACACTTTTGGACACTAAAAACTAAGTCATAAGTACATTAAAACATGCGTTTTGGCTCAAATTTGCCAACATACAAACATTTTCATAGCACTTTCACAACAAATTTTAAGTGTAAGGTTGTTACTCGCTATTACTAGTAGATAAAAAAATAATTTTGATGTTGAGTTCAAATTAAAACTTGTAACAACTTACTATTTAGGACTTGTTGTGAAAGTATTGTGAAAACATTATGAACGTAGCACTTCTCTTAAATATTAACATATTTAGCTATTTTGGCCTAAAAATTAAACGGAAGAAGATCATTTATGCTCAAATTAATGGGATGGACATTTTTTTTTTTTGAGAAAAATGGGATGGACAAACTTTAATTCCAAACCAGGAGAAATTTGCTTTAATCCACTATTATCCATACATATATATTATTTAGAGCAAGACTTAAGTACAGTACTTAGATACTGTTCCTTAGAGTCCATTTTTAAGATTATGCTATGTGGATTTTTTCTCATGGGATGGAAGTATATTTTTTAGCTAAATAGTCATCTATACTACTATTTAAGGGGTTTCTCCTATTTGGATTCCTCATTTTCTTAGTTCTAAAATACCCCTATACAATTCACTTACAAATTTTTAACTAATAGGGATTAATATGTAAAATAAAACTTTTTTACTTTAATAACTCACAAATGCACGTGCACTTTGCCAATTTATAACCCAATAACATCTACTCTCATTCTTCTTCAAATTACACAAATGCAGCAAATTCAGTCTCATACGTCCTCTTCTTTCTTCTTCTTCTATTTCTAGATTTGGGTTCTAAACAATTCAACATAATTTACACAATTCAAATGGCTTTTCAAATTCTATCTTCTGCATCTCTAATCTAAATTGCAAGCTGTTCTTTCTTTTATTCATCATTGACTATTGTTTGAGTTCTTACCTTCCATGGCTACCAATGATTTAAAATTTGAGGTGTACTTACCTGTGGGTGAATGAGATTTTTATAGGAATTCAATGGTATTTGACTATTGCTTATTACCTGTGATTGACTTCAATATCACATGCCTTACAAAGCTTATTTACTTATTTACCTGTATCAGATTCTTTCTTCTTCTTCTTCTTCTTTGTTTTTTTTTGTTTGTTTTTTTTTTTTTTTTTTTGTTTTTTTTTTGCTTATCTTTCCTTTTGTGTGTGGATATTTTCAAACTTTTCACTCAAATACAAACTCTTTTTAAAGGATTTGAATATGAGAAGTTTATCAATAATGAATTTGATATTTATCACTTTGTTTAAATTCAATTATTTTTGTTTGAGATTAAAAAAAATCGTGATTTTGAGTGGAGAATTTTTTTTTTTTTTTTTTACATTTTTTTTTCTTTCTTTTCTTAAAGTAACCCAACATACTTCCCTAAATGGTTTCCCAAAAAAAAAAAAAACGTACTTCCCAAAAAAAAATTAAAAAGAGAGTAACTTAACTAAGAATATTTGAGTTTTAAAAAAAACAAAAAATAAAATAAAAAAAGAAAAAGTAAGAAAGGGAACGACCAAGAAGTAACCAAATTCAAATAGAAAATATACATTTCATATAGGGAAGAAGAGATTTAGGGGAAAAAAAATTTTAAATGTGAGAATTGAAA
Organism: Quercus suber; assembly: GCF_002906115.3. Classification (NCBI taxonomy): domain Eukaryota; kingdom Viridiplantae; phylum Streptophyta; class Magnoliopsida; order Fagales; family Fagaceae; genus Quercus; species Quercus suber. The sequence goes on along the minus strand of NW_027069722.1, from coordinate 75,744 downwards.
TTGTAAAGAAACAGCAATTTAAAAAAAAAAAAAAGCAATTTTTAAAAATAAAGGGAGAGATAAAAGAGGTTTTTTTTTTTTTTTTTTTGAGAATGAGAGATAAAGAGGTTAAAATTTAGGATTTGATAAAAAAAAATAGTTTAGTTTTACGTGGGAGTTAAAGATATATTTTTACTAAATTATTCTAGGGAAAACTTTAAAAGTACGTTAGTGAGAGTTTGTGTTTGAATTGCTATTAAAAAAAAGCACATAGTGTAAGTATAAAATTAGTTGTAATATAAGACTACAATTATATTCAATAAAATAAATACTAGCCTCTTTGAGGCCGTTTATTTTTTTGGAAAGTTAATAATTTACATCTATTATAATTTGAAATTACTACATTTTTCAATTACAAAAAAATCTGGAGCTGTGACGAGTATTATGAGTTTGCAGATAAAATAAATTTTCATCACATTCCTAAATTTTTTTGTGAATGAAAAATGTAGTAATTCAAAATTATAATGAATATAAATTATTAACTTTTTTCTATAAAATTAGAAGAGGGCGGAGACTAGTATATCTAATTCTTAAAAAAAAGAAGCTAATGGGGTATTTGGTTAGTGATTTCAAACAATCATTTTTAGTTTTTAAATAACATTTTAGTATTTTAACGTATTTTTTCACCCTCACATATTTTTACAAATATTTCCAAACAACAATCTTCAGTTTGTAAACATATACCAAACGGGCCTAAAGATCCTATTTTCCTATTATTTAAACTAATCATGCTCCTTGTTAAAAATTCATATAATTTTATTAAACCATGTACAAACAGTTCTAGTTTCAGCTACAGCTCCAGCCATGAAAAACCTCCATTACTCTCTACTCTCACTCTTCCTCTTCCTTTTCCTCCTTTTCTCAATCCAAACCCAAACCCAAGAACAACAACAGCAAGACACACCCATCACTCGCTTCCAACGCTACCTTCAAATCAACACAGCCCACCCAAACCCAGACTACTCCTCCGCCATTTCCTTCCTCAAAACCCAAGCTGAAGCTCCCAACCTCAACCTCCAAGTCCAAACTCTTCACTTCACTCCAAACAAGGACAAACCCATCCTCCTCCTCACGTGGCTTGGCTCCAACCCTTCTCTCCCTTCTCTCCTCTTCAACTCCCACCTCGACTCCGTCCCCGCCGAGCCTTCCAAATGGTCCCACCCTCCTTTCTCCGCCGTCCGATCTTCTGACGGTCACATCTACGCCCGTGGGGCCCAAGACGACAAGTGCATCGCTATCCAATACCTCGAGGCCATTCGGAACCTCAAAGCCAAACACTTCTCTCCAATCCGCACCGTACACGTGTCCTATGTTCCTGACGAGGAGGTTGGTGGGTCTGATGGAGCTGCCAAGTTCGTTGAGTCCAAGGAGTTCGAGGATTTGAATGTTGGGTTTGTTCTGGACGAGGGGCAGGCTTCTCCTGGTGATGAGTTTAGGGTTTTCTACGCGGATAGGACGCCGTGGAATGTGATAATTAAGTCTAAAGGGGCTCCTGGGCATGGTTCGAGATTGTACGATAATAGTGCGATGGAGAATTTGATGAAGAGTATTGAGGTTGTGTCGAGGTTTAGAGAGAGTCAGTTCGATGTGGTTAAGGCTGGAAAAGCTGCCTTTTCGGAAGTTATTTCTGTTAATCCTGTTTATGTCAAAGCTGGAATTCCTTCCCCTACTGTAAGTGAAAAAAAGTTGTCTTTAGCATCACTGGTGTGTACTAGTTATATTTGTCTGGTGCGTGAATGATGGGGTTTGAGGATGTCTGGTGTTTTTTTTGTTTTGTGCAGGGATTTGTGATGAACATGCAACCTTCCGAGGCCGAAGCCGGGTTCAATGTTCGATTGCCTCCTACAGCGGACCCGGACTTTTTGAGGAGAAGAATTGCTGAAGAATGGGCACCAGAAACTCGAAACATGACTTTCCAGGTGAATCTTTGAAACCACAAAAAGATATCATACTAGTGTTTGATTTAGTAACTTAGTAGTACAATGCCAAATCATTGTTTTGTGCGATTACAAGTTGATTAATATGTTGGTGTTGTTTATGCAACTATGTTTGTTTTTCTTTTTCCTTTAGTGCGTGTTACCAATTTGCCTTTTTTGGGTTAGTACACTATCAACTAAAAATATATATATATATGTTCACCATTAGGCTTGTTACTTTCTTGATGGATGCCCCCTTTCTCTGTTTTTGTTGATGAGTTTGGCTATGTGTACATATAACATTTGCAGTCTGTGAGTTACATTTCCATATTATCAACATTTGATTGACTCAATCCTTAATCAAGGCCCGGTTGTCCTCATTTGAATTGTGGCAGAATATAATATAACACAGGTAAGTGCTATATCCTCTCTTTCTTTCCTTTTTTGGGATAAACAGTTCGGGTAATTGCAATATCATGTGTTAAGAACCTAGTATAATGGTCATACGAAGTAAAGCTAAGAACCTAATCTTAGGTTTCAAAATTATGTAGGCTCTGGGTTTTCCTATAAGACAAAGGTTCTGAAAAGGGATAGCAGATCATTATTGTTTGTTGCTGCTGATTTAATGTTATAGTTAATTTCTCTTATTTGTGAAAATTCTACACTATCAATTTACTTCTTTCTGGAGACATTTATGAGCAACCATACGCATATCTGCATAAATGCCATTCTCTTATATAAACTTGCCATCATCCCAGCTTTTCTTAATCGTGTACCTATTCTGCAGGGTCCTGCACTGTGCTAGTATTGCAGAGTGGTCTTTGTTAGTTTTCCTTAGTTGATCATTAATTTATGCTACTCATATACTTCTTTCATATCTGTGGTAACCCAAACCTACAAACGTTGCTATGTAAGACAGTGGATTTGGGTTCCCAATTTATTTGTTGATGGTTTTCCTCACAGCCCTACAGATTGTGCTTCAAGCATAGCCTTGACAGCCCAACAATCAAGCATCCCTACAGTTCTCAGCCCAACACCCTCTTCACCTTTAGACCTGGCTTCTAGCTTTCTCTGCTCTCTTTTTTCTATCCTCCCCTTTGTGTTTACACCGACTCCTATTTATTTCTCTCTCTTTACCTAACTTCCCAGAAGTACTAATTGTCTGCCCTCAGTCCCTTATATAGCCTCCCCTGAGTGAGACTCAAATCATTACTTTTTACTGGTTCCCATGCAATCCCACTTTCACCCCTAATCCTCAGAAAAATCATGTCTTCTGAAGATTCTCTTGAAACTTGTTCCAGACACCAAATAGTGTTCGGCAGCGGGTTTCCCAAAGGCACTGACTGTGATCGGTTACCGACCTAAATTTTCCCCATCCCCTTGTTGGACCCCCTCGGTTATTAGTTAGCACCGGACCTAACATGGCCCCGAACACAGTAGGATTCCCCAAATGTTATATAATTAGATCTTAGCACAGTTATCAGTGGACTGGTCCTAGCCCAATAGCGTTGGGCCTTGGTCACATGGGCCGTTCTGGTCACCCGGGCCCAAGCCCCTACAATAACCATTAATTAATGCCATTCATATATTTGTTTTATATTCTGATGTATAAGTTTGCCACACATCCTCAATAATTCCTCATCTCCACAATGGTTAAAATCTTGACATGTTCTGTTATCAACATTTTATTTTTGCTTTACAAAGTGTGGAGAAGTTTATGTGGTTAACCTTTAATGTATGTTTGCAGTTGTAGAGGTCGATTTGGGTGCCCAGGCAGATGGAGCATGCGTACCATGTATTGCACTGAACCGATAATATAATAGATTAGGTTCATCCAATTAAAAATATTCAATTAGGATTTACATTTGGCACCTTACAAGCCTTTTCCTCATCAAATACCAGGTGCAATTGGTGTTTTTTTCACTTTTGATCTGAAATATCTTTTGGTGCAGAGCTGTTCATATGGGTTAATTTTGGGCCATACTTAAGGCATAAAAAACAAGCCCATATCTTGACTGCCACATTTGATGAATGGCCAATTCATGTTTAAAGCTTTTGAGTTACATGAGTTACAAAATCAAAGTTAAGATAGATACTGACTCTACAAAAGGAACTGAATGGATTTGATTGAAAGAATAAGGTCTTTCCTTCATTCAAAGACCAAATACTTGATTGCACTTTCCATATGAATGTTATGGGATCTCCTTGTTCTGGCTTTTGTGTGCCCTATATGTGCTGGTAAATGGCCCACTCCTATGTGGCAAGCACTTGGTTTTCAGTGGGACATTCCTCTTAGTTTGATCATCTATTTCAACCCCCCCACCGCCCTTTTTACTTTTGTTCTTGGATTTTCTCCTTTTATGGTGTGTTTCCTCCTTGTGTGTCTATATATATATATATATATATATATAATCTACCTGACACAGGATAAATCAAAACTAATGCAACATTAAAAATTGAAGAACATGATAATAATAATCTAAGAATCAACATCTAGGCTTTGCTTAGAATCTGAAACAAGCAAGAAAGAAAAACCTAGAAATCATCACCTTAGGTTGGTTGGAATCAATACTACTATACTAGACCGTTGAGAAAATTTCAATGGAAATTTATTAATCCAGCAAACTGTCTAACTTCTTTCGATAGGAGTACAGTAATATTCTTATAAAGATTACTAGGACTAAACCCTAATTCTAATCAACTTTGAAAAGCCCAAATATTGAATTACAAAAATACCCTTGATTAATAAAATACTAACTAACTTAATTATCTAATAAGGCATAATATAAAATCCAATTGACTTCTAATATTAAATGAAACTAAATAAAAAATAAATTTTCTTCTTGCTTCCAGCATTAGTTTAGTTGCCAAGGGATGTTTTACCCTAGGAAACAAAAATACCTACAAGATAGCAATGGGAGACACTTATTTTTAAGCAGTGGAAATCATATATGATACATATCATATGATGCTGTGTATTAAAAGCAACAACTTGATGTATAGAATACAAATTACAAAAGTGAGGTGGGTAAAAGCAACACAGTGGCTGAATTGAGCACTGTGTTGCTCTTCCTCCGTGTAGTTCGTTGAATAAGTAGATTTTCCTATCCTTTTTTGTGTTTGTTTTTTTCTTGAGATGCTGGCTGGCCCAGCTGGTTTTTCTTAGTGTTACTGTGCTGTATTGATGTACATGTTTCTTTTGAACTAATTTTCTACCTAGAATTTTCCTACCATTGAACACTTTTTGTTATTGTTATTGTTCTTCTTGTTATTCTTTTTTTTTTTAAATTAGAATTTAAAGTTTCATGGAAGATGGGGATGGCCCTTGATGATGATAGCAATACCATGTAGATTTTAGTGACCATGTCACTGGAATTGCTGTTTGTCAATTTGTATGGAGGGTGTTCCTTAGGGAAAGAATCTGATGGCCTGCGTCATGATCATTCTTTGGCTTTCTTGACCTTTTTTGGTTGTTTGCTTGTTTCAACAAATGTATAAAGTGCTATTCTGGTTTCAAATATAATGATGCATTCACTTGGCTCCTTGAGAAAGGTTTTTAATGGTTGCTCACATGAGCAGTACTCAAGCATCCACTGGTTCTATGTGACTGAACAAAACAAGTAATACATGCTTCTGCCTGTGACAAGTACATGGTCATTTGGATCAAGAACATCATGTTTATGGGTATGAAAATTTCTCCTTGCAATGGAGTATATTGGATCCTAGATAAAGAATGCTATGATGCAATAGACATCTAGTTATCTTCCTGAAGTTGTCACAGTTGTTGTCTATGTTAAAACAAGTTAATAGTGGACCATTTGCTAGGCAACCAATAAATTGTCATCTTAGCATCAAAAGAGGACCAGGATCCCTGCGTAATGGATCCTTTTAATCTTTGATTTGAATTACCCAAATATTCTGGTTTGGTGATGTTTGTTTGAATAATTTTTTGTTTTAGAAATGAATAGAACAACTGTGATTTCTTTGAAGGAGATAGTATTCAGACTCAATAAAATCCTGTTCGTCAGGTTTCATCTACTCACATTTTATTTTTTTAAGGGGTCATCTTTTCACATTGATTGATGTTAGCTTGTTAGGATCTATTTTCCACTCGACTGTTCTTAACTGGGGCTTGCTTACTGGAGCCTAAACCCAAAATCCCCCTTTAAATTTGGTAAATAAGGGGAGCCAAACACTTGATTTATATATGCTTTTAAGAAGCCAAACATTGGATTTATGTTTCAATTTTTCTGTCAAGAAGCATTCTATTGTCAACTAGGTTTAGAATTTTAAATTTTCTTTTTTTTCTTCTTCTTAGCAAATTGGTCACTGATTACTTTATTTATATGGCAGATCAAAGAGACTGGACCCATAAGAGACTGCAAGGGCCGCCCTTTACTGACACCAACCAATAATTCCAATCCATGGTGGTCTGTTTTCCAGCAAGCTATCACAGCAGTTGGTGGGAAACTTGCAAAGCCTGAAATATTGGCTTCAACTACTGATGCACGATTCATAAGACAGTTGGGGATTCCTGCCTTAGGTTTCTCTCCAATGGCAAATACTCCCATCTTACTGCATGAACATGATGAGGTTTGACAAGTTTGCTAATCTATTGTCATTTCTCTTGCTCTTTCAGATAAATCTAATGCTGCTTCCTTTCTGATTCCCGTAACTCTGTCTTGCAGTTCCTGAAAGACACGGTATATTTAAAAGGAATAGAGGTATATGAATCCATAATCAGTTCTTTGAGTTCCTTTGAGGACAATGATCATGTTGATTAACTCAACATGTTGGCAATGTTATACTGGTATGATTGGTGATGTTGCATTTGGCTGCAATGGCGTTGGAACCATGAATTTTTGTTTAGGGGACCATGGTTAATCTCAATAATATTATGCATAATATCATGTTTCAATATCTGAAAAGAATAATACTATGACGAGTGCAAAATAGTGAATGTCATAGTTTCAAGTAAGAACAGGGAAAAAAAAAAAAAAAAGGGATACCATTGTAAAGTTTATTATGGTTTGCTGAAAATAATGTTCATTATCTCAATACACGTTTTATGCCTAACATATGTTTTATTCCTAAAAAAATTTCAAAAAAGTTCGTGTGTGAGTGTGTGTATATTCTACTTTTATTTAATTTTGTGTCACATTAAACTGTTGCAACATTTATTAAAGTGAAAAAACTGATTTAACTTGTTCTATTATTCTCATATGCTGGAGGTGAGAAGAAATTAGTGAGCCATATGTTAGACCCTTGCTGTTATAATTAGACTTTTTGACTGTTGCGTTGATCAATTCCATCTCTTCGAATTTTCAATAGACAAGCGTAAGGCAAAAACAACAAAATGACAATTTTAGGAAAACAAAGGAAAATTCTGATACATAAAACTCTCAAGAGATAAAATTGAAATATAGGTAAATGTTCAATGATGAAATATATATATATATATATATCTTAACCTAATCTTTATTTTTCTTATATTGAGAGCGTCAATTTATACATTTAGGCGTTACTTATGATTTAATTTTCTTGGATATGTTTTTGATAAATATCTATATATTGCTTAAGGTATAATAAGAAAGAACTAGAAACAATTATAAAGGATGCATGTGATAATGGAGGCTCTTTTTTTTTTAATTATATATATATGTATATATAATGGAGGCTTGAATACTGAGCATGATACAAATCGTATGTGTGGAGGCTACTAATAAGAGATGTGGTTTGAAAAAATCTACATAAATGTGATAGAAACAAGTGACTAAAGCAAGTAAAGGTTACTAATAGAAGGCGTGGTCCAACTCCAAGGCCTGAAGATGATAAAGACATGACTAGAAAGAAAGTTGATAAAGGAGGCTACTAATTGAAGTGGTCTGTGATCCTCGGCCAAGATGGTTAAGGATGCATGATCAAAAGGAACCGAAGACAAGTATAGACTAAAGACACATATACTCATTAATGTAGTTGAAACTTGAAATCACCAAGAAGGTTTTTGTCATAAAATACATATCTAAGAAAAGACGTGTATGAGGTTGTTAAGATGCTGCCCACGACAAGAAATAAACCAAGATGAATTTATAGAGTGGATGACAGAAATGGAGAAAGAAAACCTTGAAGATTTTTCATGACACAGAATAAATTAGGACGAGCTTGTAGAGTGACAATAGATATAGAGAAGGAACTTCAAATCTAGATTAAAGATATTGATTAATGGAGCTCGTAGAAGAGTCAGGATGAACTTACGGAGTGGATGACAGCAATGGTTAGGGAAAATCTTGATGTTTGTCCATGACATAGAATATATTAGGACGAGCCCGTAGAGTGAATGGCAATAGATATGAGAGAAGGAACTTCAAATCTAGATTAAAGATATTGATTTATGGACGTTGTAGAAGCTTGACTCTGATAATTAATGTAGATCACAGGATACTAGCTCTAATATCATATTAGAAAAGATTAAACATAATTTTGATAATATGTAGAAAGAGAGAAAATTTGGGGTGATGTATATGGGAAAATATCAGCCTTAGAGGCCTGTATTCAGAACAAAAGGTACTTGATGATTATGTCTTTACTATTAATCCCAATGTTTTACAATGAACACGTTGAAAGGTTAAAAAAACTATAGATTAACTCAGAGTTGCAATATTTGCAATAGGATTAGGATTATTTTATATTCTAAGTAGGATATATATATATATATATATAAAAGGAAGTAGTGTCTCAGCTTTTGATTAGACTATTATACTCCTTAGGACTTAGAGCATCCACAATAGTGGTGCTAAAAAGCTATTTTTAGCACCACCATATACAAAAAAGGTGCTACATTGGTGGTGGTATAGGTAAATTTTTTACCTACACAGCTACAGTGCACAGCTATATATGGCTGTGCATTGTAGCTGAAAGCTAAAAAAAAAAATTAATTTTTTTATTCCCCCTCAATTAAAATATTATTTCATTGCTTCGTTTTATTTATTTATTATTATTTATTTCTTTATCCTCTCCCCGACAATTCAGATCACTTTCTCTCAACTCTCACTGCCGTCAGCCCACCCCAAAGCTCAACTCTCACCAGTCCACTCCCCTGACCCACACCGCCATAGACCCAGCTCGCTTGCCTAGCTCCCACCCACCCCTTCTGCCAACCCAACTCGCTTACCTAGCTCCCACCCACCCCTTCCGCCGACCCAGCTCGCCAACCCAAGCCCCAAAGTCCCAAGTCGACCCATGTCGTCATATATCCAACCCACGCCGACACCATCCTTCTTACCCATCTTCGAAGCCCAGCTCCATTCAACCATTATTCTCACCGAAGCTCTGTGTGCAATTAGCCATCGCCGACTCACACAGGCCACGTCCCATCACCGTCTCTATGTGTGTTTTTTTATGTTATTGATTTTGCTTTGAGGTTATTCAAAAGATCCTAAATTTTTTGAACTTTTGTTTGTGATTGGTGTCTTTTGATGGTCTGGGTTGAGGAAAAAGATTGGAGATTTGGGTTGGGGTCATGCAACCCTTCTGTTTGGTTATTGAGAAAATAGAGGATATATTAATAACTTGATTGTTAATTGAAATTGAGTTTTGTTGAGTCAAATGGTATTAATAATTTGATTGTTGTGCTTATTATTTTTTCAGCTTGTAAATGTTTGTATGGGAATTTTCTATGTGCAGGGAGGTTGTAGTTATAGTCATAGTTGTCAAAACCTGAATCATATTGCAAATCGATTCTTAATTTTTTCGTATCATATCGTGTATCATAAAATATACAAACACTTAATAAAATTTATAAAAAAAAATTATAAATATACATATATAATGGGTATATTCATTATAAATTTTGAATATATTCAACTAATGACTAATTTATTCATCACTTATGTAATAATATTTCACAAGCTAACTAAATAAACTAAACTAGCATATGTTCATAACATACACATTCAAATTACTTAAATTCAAAGTGGCAATATATTAAAAATGACCCAAAAATAATAATTTATTTTCATCATATTCATCAAATTGCCTAATCAACCCCATCTAAGTCAACGCTATCATCATGTTTATAATTTTGCAAATTTATTTCTTCATTAAAATTTTCTTCATTGTCATTCGTCATTAACATTTACTATCTCTTCTTATTCTTTTTATTTTAATAATTTTTTATAAAAAAATTTTTGGGATTCTAGTTTCTTGAACTTATAACAATAACAATAAAAATAAAATAAATTTTTAAATATTAAAGTGAAAGGTAAGTGTATTGTGTAGTCCAATTGTAGGAGAGAAGGAAAAAAAAAACTTAAAAATATGTTATTTTAGTAGGCTACATCAAGTAAACTAATGATAATTTTGTATTCAAAACAAGTCTAATAACTTGTTAGATTCAAATAAGAGTACAAATTTTAACAAAAAAATCTCATATTAAAACATTTGTTTATGTATCGTACGATACATACGATTTTACAATACGCTTCATATGATACGCAGACTATATTATACGATTCATGAACACTTACAATACACCGATACGATACAGAACTTTTTACACGCGATACAATACGTATTGTACGATGCATATTGCGTATCGTACGATACTAACAATTATGGTTACAGTGGTTGTGGTGGATGTTGTGGTTGTGGTAGATGTTTATGGCAGTGGATATATATTATTTATTGTAATAACTATATTATTTTATTGTAGTATATATATTATTTTATTGTGTTATTTATATTATTTTATTGTGTTGAAAACTAAAATAGATTCACTGATGCTGGATGTTTTGTAAAGTGAGTAGGTAAAATAAATAAAGTAACTTTTTATGGTGCCATATAGCTAAAAAAAATAGCTTCACCAATGTGGATGCTCTTACCCATGAAACACTTTGTTAATTCTAATGAACCGATAGTATAGTAGATGAAATTTGAGACTTTTAGTTTTATGACACATCCTTCAAATCTATTGAGCCCATCAACCGAGTGTTCACGAAGGAACTACTATAAAGAGGATTAGATATAATAATATTAGATTATAATTATATAACATATTTGGGTCCAACTAGGATTGTGTTTTAATAGCGTTAGTTTTTATTTTTGGTTTTTGTTTTTGGGTTTTTGTTTTTGTTCTTGAGAAGTTAATATAGTGTTAGTTAATATCTTTAATTGTCACATTTATCCTTGCAGCCTTAAAGTTAAATAGCTTGCTTAAGATGACCGATATTGTGAATCTTCTAAACAGTCACTCTTAAGCTTTGAAAGCCCAACATAGTTAAGCAACTGGAAACAAAACCACTAAAATAAGATGACCATGTTAGTTGTATTGTTTCGTTTTTACCTGCTCTGACACGTACTAAGATAAATTAACAGTTGTTTGAAAAACATAAACTGTTAGAAATGTTAAGAAATATTTCATTTATTATTATTTCAATATTTTTTCTGATTTGTGTCAAGAAAGGAGGCGCTTTTTTTGACTTAATGTTCATCATTGGCCAGAACTTTCAAAAACACTAAAAACAGAAGATAATACAATCAGAAAATCCTACGTATCTGTTATTTTTGTTTCTGAAAACAGTGCATTGTACTCAAAAAACAATTCCAAACGAACCCTTCAGTTCTGCTAATTAAACCATGCTCTTGCCCTCGAAATTTTTAACTTAAAGAGGCTCAAGTATACATGATCTGAATACCACATGCAGATATTCTGAACAAAGTAAAAAATCCAAAACTCTGAAGCATATATGATCTTATTGTAATAACTTTATCTTTCTCACATTCATAAATAGAAACGAGTCAAACGACAGGGATAAGGAAGCACTCGTTGATGGACCATGGCATGGTAAGCTCTTGAGGTTGTTTGCAGCTCTATTCTGCCAATGCCCAATGGATATATGCACCTAAGATGTGTCATGACTCATGTCTATTACATTTCTGGATTTCCCTCATCCCAAAACATACCTACCTAATAAGCGTATAAAACAACATACACAAAATAAAAATCACCGAATTTTTTCACGATTTACTGGCATAACATTGGAGATAATGCTCGACTGACCACACAAACACATGAATGACTTACGAAAAAAGTCACCAATAATTTTTTCATATTTTACTCATGTAACATTCACCGCACCGCAACACACAAACATATGAATGGTGTGAAAAGGTTACCAAAACTCTCGGTATCAAGAGACATTTCCCATATAAACTAACCTTTTGATTAATACTCTTTTTAGAATGTATTTAGAAGTTCACTTAAGAGTGTGTGCCACTACAGTACTTAAGTTTTAAAATTCTTTGAACAGAATTTGCCAAACGTGTGGAAATTTGCTAAAGAGCTCTAAGTAGGTCTTAAAGCTGAAAATAAAAATTAAAACTTGGAATTTTTAGGAAAAGATAAGGATTGGATCTAGTGCTCTTGTGCAGTGGACCCGTTGAGATCTTGATAGATGACAAATATTTAATATGTGTCAACATCTTAACAAATCTAGTGCTGATGTACGTAGATTTTCAAGCCGGTTTCTTTAGGAAAAACCTTTATAATTCATTGTTCATGTTTTATAAAGACAAAAACACTTTTTTGGTCCCTAGATTTTTGCCTTATTTTCAATTTGGTTCTTAAGTTTTCAAAACTATCATTTTAGTCCTTATATTTTTAAACTTGCTATTATTTTGGTCTTTGTTGTCAACTCATTTACGAAAACACTATGCAATCTATTGACTAAGTAAATGTTTCCTGTAAGCGAGATGACACTAGGGACTAAAAAGATATCAAACTTAAAAATATAGGGACCTAAATAAAAGTTGTAAAACTTTAAGGATCAGATTAAAAATATGGCCAAAATATAAAGTCAAAAATGTGTTTTTGCCTTTTATAAATCTAGAACTTTAAAATAATATTAAGGTAATTTGTCACATCATTTTAAACGTTAAAAAAAATTTCAATTAAAACTCCATATTGCAAAAACTCTAAAATTAATCTCAAATTCCTACAGCATAATAATCGCATAAAGAAACTTCCTATAATAATGCAAAATAGAACCAATTAAATATTTCATTTTTTTATTTTTGTTCTTACAATTATTTGATATAAGAAAATCTTTGGACCTCCATGTGGATGAATCCATGATTACTAAGGAGAATGAATGATGATGGTTTACAACTTCCTACTTACTCCTTTGAAGGTGAGGTTCAAATTCAATTTGCTGACCTCACATCACATCACCTCATCCTCCCAACTCTCAATTATTATTTTTTTTAAAAATGATTATGTGAAAGCTCCCAATTAAAAGATATTTTCCCCTATAATTCTAAAGAGGGGAAAATAATCATATATATATATATATATTATATGAAAGTTGCTGATGCACATGAAGTTTATTTTCCAAGCTTTTGTCGGTCAACAACTGATCTGGTCCCCCTAGATAAAATTTATTGCATATATATAGAGATAGAAGAACACAGCTGCTTAGCATTACTTGAAGACAATCACTATGGATATGGTTGTTGACTATGTATCAACTTAATTTGTTTCCAGGAAGTTTCTCTCTCAGAAGGAGAGAGAGAGATTATTTGATTCTAAAATAATAATTAAAAAAACCTTACATGCCCACATGGATCTTGCCTCTTCATCCTCCAACATCCTCCCCACTTTGAAAGGCTTCACTGCACTTTCGCCCATACCTTCAACCCAATCTCTTCCATTAATGAAATGAAATATACACTATATATTTCATTTCTATAATTTATTGAAAATGAAATGACTATGGTCTATTCTCTATCTATATATGGCTGTTGTTATCTAATCTAAATTGGACCTACTTCTCTGTGAATTAGGGACACTACATTATTGCATGCATGTCTCATTCAAAATGCAATGTACGGAACCTCATGGGGTACGGGCCAGTTAAGGGAGAGAGAGAGAGAGAGAGAGAGAGAGACTAATAAGTTTCACAGTACATTCATGATTAGATAGATATATAATGTGAGAGAAGCATGAATCATCATATATATGGTCATATCCAGTTTCTGGTTTCAAACATCTGTTATCTTCGGAGCTAACCCATAAAAATAAAATTGTTGTTTTTAGCTATCATTTAAACTTAGTACGTCTGTATATACTGATTTACATTGAAAGAAAGGGTCAAAGGGATTGCTTAACTTTTTAGAGGTAGGGCATCATATTTCAAAATAAAAGTAATGGAATACTTCAAATTAATGGACCAATAAATTGTTAGAAATAAAACTTATGCAGGCTCCAGATGCATTATTTTATTATCCCCTTCATATATATCCTCTTATTATTGTATTGACACTTTATAATTCATATATATATATATATATATTCTATATTATTACTCAATTTTGGTTGTATTTTTTTTAGTTGTAGTCTTACTTTTTATGTTCTTTTTCAATATAAATAATAAATAGTTTGTCATTTAGAAGGATAGATTTCACTATAGTTTATCATATTATTACTCGGAATCCCTTTTCATTAATGGAATTATGATGTATATGAAGGAGCACGGTTTATTCAATAAATTTCTACCTCTTTATCTATCTATGGGAAGTTTGAATATTTGAAAAATCTATATTCATGTAGAAGAGAAATGATATACCTTTTTAGACTAAAACATAACCTTTTTTGTAATGAACATATATACTAAAAGATTTGTAATAATTAAGAAATGGATGGTAGATCCTATTGCATTTGGGCAACTATCAGGTCATATAGTTTCACTCAACCATATTTGTCATCTACAGTACAAGCATGATTTGCAAAGAAGTGGGCTACAGCCCATTGCCTTCTGTCAGAAGTTTCAAGGCACAGGTACTTCCTATCTATATGATGGAGTCATCAGGCAAGTGGTAACTTTAGAGGTAATACTTTTGTATCATATAGCCTCTTCTGGTAAGAAAATAGTTTTGCATTGCCTTGCTATCTCCTAGTTCCTTCCTCAATAAGGTGGGTCCCCCCGATTGGTCCATCCGTAAACTCAACTTTTAGAGACATCACTTTGATAAACTGCCGATTATCGCAAAAACTTAAGAAGTTAGAAAATTATAAATTTAATCAATTAATCATAAGTTTAGCGCTCTTTTTCACATGTGAGCCCAAACTTCCGGAGCTCAACACATGAGATTTTTAATATTTTAAATGAGAGGTAAAACAAAGATTGGGATTGAACAGAAATTGTGAATTTAATCATTTAATCATAATTTAGCATTTTCCCTCATGAGTAGATCTAAATTCCCTTCTTATGTGTGAAGCTCAACACATGAGATTTTTAACATTTTAAATGGAAGGTAGAGTGGAGACAATGATCAAATTCGTGATCTTCTGCTCTAAATTTGATACCATGATAAATTATTATTATCTTAAAATGTTAAGCTATTAGAAAGTGCTAAATTTAATCATTTAGCTATAATTCTAACACATTTTTACGATAATGCATCAACTTTCATTCTTTCTTTGCTAACATAGCTAAATTAATTACTTGAAAATTGTGAAAGTCCGTACACCATGTAGTTTCAATTCATATAGCTTTACAAAGCTTATCCATGCTATCTTTTTTTCCTCTCTTGGTTGACCCCACCATAATTTTTGACATTGAAAATCCAGTCTCCACACAATGACAACAAAATTTTAAAGCAACTCATAACAAAAATGGGAACAACTTACGCAACTCCTTTTATCAAGATTTCTCTACCAGACATAAACAATAAATTCTCCTTACACCCTGATACTTTTCTTGACACTCATTCCTTGATATCTTTGAACACACAAAATTTGATCTTCTAATGAAAGAGGGCATGCCAAGAAATTTCTAATGGGAATTTTTCCTAACCCTTAACATACCTTTGGGAATTTCACATGTTAATTATTTACTTATTTAAGCTTATACTTTGGGAATTTCTTTTATAATATATATATATATATATATTTATAGAGAATCTGGAATCTAACCACTTTTTGCAAGTCACATACCTGATCCAAAAAAAGCAGCAACGCATTAACAAATCTTATCATGACCATTTGGGAGCCTAGATAGTACTCAAGTCTCCATTGGCTACCAAGTGGATACCTCCTCCTTTAGGCTGGGTTAAGATTAACTTTGATGTGGCTATCATACCCCATCTCTCTATGGTTGTAGCTGCTGGTAGGAATGATCTTGGTGAGGTTCTTTTTTCCCATACATCCTTATTTCCTCCATCTTTGCCACTTCAAGAAGAAATTAATGATGCACTCCTAGCTTTGAACCTATTTGCTCTCCATAATCTGTCATATGTTCAATTCGAAGGAGATTCTAAAGTTGTCATATTCAACTCCTCCAGGTAATTTAGTGATTGTAATGCCTATTATTAACTCTATTTTGAGATCCATTTCTTGTTGGGATTTTTGTATTGTACCCTAGAATTCCAATTTTTGGCCCATAAGAGCATTGACAACAGATTACTTAAAATAGGGTAAGAGGTGAATATAGTTAACCAAAACCAAAAAACACCCAAAAACCTACCTGCAATAGCTTACCCATTTCCCTCCCTACAATTGCTCCCTATCTTTAGGGAGCACTATTCATTCCCTAAATATCTGTTTATTATTTTCTTCTTGTTAGACTTAGAGATATATTAGTCCAATAGTATAAGCCAAGGTTTTGAATTCTGTTTTGGAGACCCTTTTGAATTGACAATTGGAACGGAATATTCTGATACCGATGTGTTTCGGTGCATCGTTTCAAGATTACGCACTAGATATATATATATATATACACACACACACACACATGTACATAATTAATATATTTATAACTTCATATTTCATTATATCTAATTAACCAAAACAAAATTTAAATTATTATATGGAAACAAAATGAGTCAAATGATGAATTTTGGGCTTCAAAGTTTAAAAAAATCCAACACAATTTGGAATAGGTCGAAATTTAGAGACCAGAATAATTGAAATTCATTCGGTATACTAGAATAGTCCTGAACAACTCGAAATTTAGATCGAAACGGAATAAGGGGGTATGTTCACCGGATTAAGCACCAGAACGGAATGGAATTTAAAACATTAGTATAAGCCCCAGCCCAATTCTATCTTGTGTGCATGCTAAGTCTTCTACTTATACTACAAGTTTATTAATCATTGTTAGTGTGTAGTTAGTCTAGAGTTTAGCTTACTATATATACCCATGTTGGGTTCATTGTAACACAAGGTTTGTACTACATTCTCATATAATAAAGATGTATCCCTTAAGAGTTTTTTTCGAGGACATAGCTCGTAAAGTTGAACCACATAACTTTCGTGTTCTTGTGTTCTCTATTTTATGTTTCCACTTCTGTATCTTTTCTAGCACATTTAACATGGTATTAGGAGCTATTCAACACATGTCTTGGTAACCATGATAAAGTAAAGTGAGTGTTTTAAAAAGAGAGGAATAATAAAAAATAAATGAAGAAACAATATTTAGTTTAGAATAGGGTTAAGAATAAGGAATTTGATGTGTATGAAAAAAAATGGTTAGCTTGAACAGAAAAAATAGGTTCTTATCCTAAAATTGAGAGGAATTTTAAATAACATACTAAGTACTAACAATGCTCTAATATTGAGAGTTGGATTGCTTGTTGTAGCTGTGATGGGCCATTAACCATCTCCTCTGTTCTTGATTGGATATTTTATCCTGAAGGTAAAGATGAGTTCGAGCCTTCCTTCCTTCATTTTTTTTTTTCTTGAATACAATTATTTTTAATTATATATATAAAAGTATTATAGGTCATACACTTCTACGCAACATGCATTCTAAATGAAGTCTTTGTTTTGCATCTTTCCAAAAAAAAGTCTTTGTTTCTGTTTGTATTTTGATTAAGGAGGAAATCAGGAAATATATTATAAATGAAGTCTTTGTTGCTTACTAAAGTGAAGCACCCGTGTAGTGTGAATGCTGTGTTTACAATTACCGACAAAACTTAATTAAGAGGTGGATAAAATAAAGAGTGGCGGTTATATATTAGTTACCCTTAAACTTAAAACTTAAAAACCCGTTTACCTAGATTTTAGTTTTGATAATTCGTTTACTTTAGATTTTTCAAACACCCAGCTCCTAGTTTTTAGTTTTACATTGCAAGCAGCCCCAAGATTGTAACTTTGACATTCACACATATAGCTGGTAAGCAAGGATTTGACCACAGCCTTTTGTGCACGATAACCAGGAAGGTCAAGCAAGTTATTAAGCCCATTTGCTAAACAGATGTACATTCATGTGCTTGTGCTAATGAAAGTTCCTTCTAATTTCCAACAAGCAAAACCCTCGTTTCATTCCTGTATTTCTGACAGATTTTAATTTAAACAAGAGAGGGAAAGTGTGGCTCGAACATGTGAGACTCATTTTAAAATTCCTTTTACTTATCACAAGTCGTACTGTCAGCCACCTGATAGAATATCAATACATGCATTATTTATTATTCGTTAGTGTAGTACATTAACTTATTTTATGAAAGAAAGAAAAAGATGCTTTGTATTTGTAATATGATTTTTATTATGTTCCCGAGTGAATATATATATAGGGGGGAAAAGGAAGCAGAGAGGAGGGAGAGGACTCGTACGGATTGACGACACTATTCTTTTCACACATGCGTTAACATCCAATGCAATTATGCTCACTTATCTCCCTTCAAACTTCAGACAACTCACCACTCCCCCAAAACCAAAAAATAAAAATAAAAATAAATAAATAAAAAATTGAAACCAAGCAATTTGATTTTTTAGTCGGCATAACATTATCACCAATTAAAATAAAAGAATATTGGGGTGTAAAATGGAAATTAGTTAAATTTTCTATTAGAAATTTGGCAAATTACTTTTGAAGCCCTATACTTTAAAGGTGGCCTCAAAATAAACTCTATATAGTTTAAATATTTTCAAATTAAATCATATGAAGCTTATGTCTAAGACAATTACAAATTAAATCTTCAGTTCATTAATTTCAAATCAAACCTTAAACTTTTAAAATTGTATCAATTTTGGTGTTTTTTCAAGAACTAGATACTCTTACGGCTTCTCCTATATGTTGTCTAAGTAGAGTCATTTAGGGGCTGTTTAGATTTGCTATTTCCATAACTCATAACTTTGTTTTCATCACCCATAACTCAAAAATGGTGGGACCCATGGCCGAGAAGTCCGTTTGGTATTTGTTTCAATCACTCAATTCTCTGATTTTTAAGTTATGAGTTATGGAAACTAAAAACACATTTTAGGTATTTTCAGGTTCTATAACTTAGTTTTCAATGGCATTTTCATAATTAAACCTACACTAAGGGTCAGAGTCCAACTGCAACTTTTGACCCCTTTTTTTTTTTCACTGGGTTCGGTGAGTTTGGTTTCTTCTTCTTCTTTTTTTCTTATTCCTTTCACACTAGGTGATCTTCTTCTTCTTCTTCTTTTATCTTTTCCCTTTCACATTGGGTCTAGTATGGTCTTCTTCATCTTTTTTTTTTTTTTTTCCTTCTTCTTCTTTTTTTTTTTTTTTTTTTTTTTCACTGGGTTTGGTGAGTTTGGGTATTAGGGGTTGAAAAAAAAAAAAAAAGTTGCACCAAGTTACAGGTATGGGGCCTACAAACAGTTGAAAATTTTGATGACTAGAAAGTAACGAAGGTGCCTCTATGGAAATCCTGGTTCTCCAGCGTGAGATCCTCACCTCCGGCCACCAACTTATTATCACCAATCATGGGCACAAACTCCAAGAATATAGCCTCCTATTAACCCCACATCTTCCATCATCATTGCAATTATGAAAAATAAAAGAAATTAAGGGAAGATAGCTAGGCAAAAACCCTATATAAATATCATACCATCTCTATTTTGAGGTATGAGTAAAAAAAAAAAAAAACCCTACAACCATTGCACTTTCTTCTTTTTTGGGTATATGTGAGTTACTAACTTAAGCATTAGAGAGGGTTAGGCCGACACCACAATGATGCCCTCCAATGGCCATCCTTTTGCAAGTCTTCCAACACCCTGGTTTGGATGAGTGACCCACTAATTTTCCTTGCATTATCAAATTTAAAACCCAAATCAAACCTATAAAGTTTAGGGGTTCAAATTAATATAATTTAAAAGCTATGGTTTCACATGAAAGTAACAAACTATAAGTTTTAATTTGTAATTGTATTAAAATACATGATTTAATTTGAGACTATAAGATTTAATTTGAAACAAACCCTAATTTAAATATAGGGTTTAAAATGTAATTTATCCAGAAAAGGGAGAGCAGAACTTAAAGAATTTAATCCAAATGAATTAAGTCTGAAATGAATTGAAGATGTAGGAAAAAAAAATAATGAGGATTCAAGATAGATAAAATAAAGGGAAAAAAAATACACAAATCCCCTCGTCCCTAAAACATGGAAACCCCTTGAGGTTTTGAGTTAATACTCAAACTCTTATGGTTTTATTTTATGTGTAAAGTGTAAACTATTAATTGTGTAATACTTAATTGCCCTGGGGCTTTTTTTAGTGTGACTTAAAACCATCTAATTTTGTTTTATGTGTAAATGCAGTTTGAATTTTTCACATAAAACAATTCTAGATGCATGGTTTAAAAAAAAAAAAAAAAAAAAAAACCTTTCGAGAGTTAAGCGCAATACAAATAACGCAATATACACATAAAATAATAGTAATGAAGGGTTATGTGAGATACTCAGGGAGCGTTGTATTTTAAGGAGAAACTACATAGGAGTTTTATGTACTTTTTCCATAAATAATTAAATTGAAAAGAAAAATAACTACAGTATGAATATTCAGATTTGAGTTGTTTATTTATCAATAACTTCCCCCATTTTGCAAGTGCCTTAGTTCTAAAAGAAGACTAAAAGAATCATGATAGAAATGATGCAAATATTTTGTAGGTTTTTGAATGAGAAACAAGCCATATAGTTTGTGGTTTTAATTACAAGGGCAAATTAGTTAATGGCATTGCAATTTGGAGTCGGAGAGTAAAACAAAAATAAAAAACAAAAAGCCCATAGCTGTATGGGCAATTGGGCATGATTGATTATCCTATTCAAACCTTCCTTGTGCAGCGTTCGTGGGAAACCATTCCAAAAATTAAGCCTGAGTAATGAGTACACATTAGCTAGTCTCCAAAAATATTCTCTTTGAATTCAACAAGCATTTTATTTTATTCACTGCATTTGCAATTGTAGGTAAAAATTGGAATGGAGCTAGCTAGCTATACAATTTGATTGGCCTCGTGTTTAGTTGAAAAACTCAAAAATCAAAATTGCATGTGAAAAAGAGCTTTGGAGAACAAAAACAATTTTAGGAGTGTAAGGTTATAGTAAATAAGGTAAAAAATTCAAAGGAATCGTGGCTGGCCTCCAATATTCAGAGGCATTGATGGCCATTCGCTGACAACTACAACGATTGTGCTGGAAAGTTGACAAATTAAAACAACCTCTGTTGACTGAGTGCACTGCTTGCTGATGCTGAGTAAATTGGAAAAGAGCAAACGATCCCTCCTCACTCTTTCTTAGTGTGAATGAAAACAATTTAATTAGCAAAAGAAAAAGAAAAATGTGAATGATGAAAGCAATTTGCTTTGTCCCAACTTAGAAAGGGTCTTATTATGTCCTAAAAAGGTCGTATCTCTCTCCCACAGTCCCACACCTCGGTCTTTCTACATCTACATGCATGTGTGCTGGCATATTTCCCCAAGTTGGAAAAGTGGCTGATTTTGATTGCAGGAAAAATCTTAATATTGAAATCGCGTGTTCAGAACATCAGTATGATGAATTAAAATTAATTGTAAAATGATGAAACGAAAACACAAGACAGAATGTATGATTTCAGTCTAAACAATAGCTCGTGTGTAATAATCATTTTGTATCGTATCGTATTAAAATTAATTGTAAAATGGTGAAACGAAAACACAAGACAGAATGTATGATTTCAGTCTAAATAATAGCTCGTGTGTGATAATCATTTTGTCATCTCAAAGAATCCCATCAAAATTTATTTTAATTTAAGAGTGAGAAATTTGGAAAGAGCAAAAGTCAAGTCATGCAGGCGTAAGCAGCTAAGCAAAATATATATATAAGCATGAAACGGTTGAGATGTGAGCCCTCTTAATTTATTACTAGTCTTTTTCTCTCATACTCATACAGTCATACAAATACAATATAATCTTTTTATCCTTCTAGAGAAAGAGACATATATTGGTATTTGCATGCATGACGCGTTTTTTTGGACCTGCGAGACAGACAAGCAACAGCTGGTGTGTGAGATTTTTGCGTAGGCAATACTATTTGCCTTTCTGCTAGCTACTATTAAGTCTGCGCGTATTTTGAGTACTGTGTTGTTGAGTTCTTAATAAATCTATATTTTTTTCTTCTTGTTGTGCATCACAGCCAACTTCAAAAAAACAAATCTTTACATTTTTAAGCATCAATCACAACCTGCAAATCCTGGAAGTTGCCTACGACAGTATCCTATGTCTCTCTTTCTCTCTCTCTCTCTCTCTACGAACTTATATATATTATTATTGTGTAAATTAATTATAATATAAGATATGATATTGATCTTCCTAAACTAGCTAGAAGATATATAATAATATTGTACATATAAAATAAAGTAAGCCATAGTGGTAAATTTACTAATATGCCTATGAATTTTTTCCTGAGTCAAGAAATTTTTATTAGAATATTTGGTGTCAACTGAGGAGGGGTGAATCTTCTTCTTCTTGCGTTAAGTCAGAAATTAAATAAATAAATAAATATATATATATATATAGTAATTTGTTAATGTTTCCTTTCTGGTCTCTCATTGGTCCATGCAGGCAAGAGGCAACAGAACATTAATTAGATTTGTTACGTTTTCTCAAAGTTACTGTGGCATTCTTGGAATTTTTGGACTCTGAATTATATTATTCTTACTTTTTATTCTTAGTCATACAAGTAACTGCCCATGGCAGCCAATCAAATTAGCTAGCAAAAAAGTCATAGAACAAGTAGTTGTCTAGTAATAGTATAATTTTATTTCAAGTATTTGATGAAGCATGCCACTTTGACACACTCACATATCTGACATCAATCTTCCCCATAAGTTCCAGCAGTTTTTTTGTTACGTTAATAATTATGTGGTTGACCATTCAAAGCTCTTCAATAATTATTCCAACTAAAAGATTACGGAGTAATTATAATGTTTCCTAGAAAAACAGACTTGTAACTAAATGTTTGAAATATAAATTAAAGATTTGCAATTTTCAAGCTATCAGCTTCCAGCTTTTAGTAAATGTGCACAGCCCATGAGAAGAGGGGGAAAAAAAGTATTCGCTAGGTAGAACTTTGACTACTTGGTAAATTTACATGGTGCACAGCCCATGAGAAGAAAGAAAAAAATTTTGCATGGTAATTTTGAGCTCCTTCTATTATTTGGGTTATTTGGTTGGGGTTATTTGGTTTGTTATTATATCTTTTACAATATGTATGCGAACGCATACATATACAATATTGCATTAGTGTGTGAAAATAGAGTGTGAGAGAATATTTACAATTTCATTTCTATTGTGATATTTTTACTTTCCATTTTGTGATAGAAATGTGCATAATACTAGCCCTCTAATACTATTTATTTATTAATGAATCTAATACTACTTTTATGGTGAAAGGGCAAATAGTCATTTCAATAAAAATTAAGGAATAATAAATTTAATGAAATACACTAGAAAACATCTGTCACCCATTTTCATGTTCATACGTTGAGAACCCTACTGTTCATTGACTAGAGAGATCCGGTCCTTCAAAAAACTGACCCCCCATCTATAAATAGCTATCTTTTGTTCTCAACATTCAGTTCCTACCTCATTGCTTCCCTCACTTTCAGAACAAGAAAAGGAAAAAAAAAAAAAAGTCACCTTAGATTTAAAGAAAAAAAAAGATCATCATTCATCAGTGCTAGCAAGCTAGAGAGACTTCTTCAACACACTTTCTCTACCCAAAAGTATTGATTCTTGAACACCCTTTTGTTCAACAAAGCATTGATCTTTGCAGCTTTCTACACAAATGGTGAAGACAGAGCTCAACAAGATCCTGCATCTAGACACATCAAAACCAATGCCATCAACATCAGCAAGCAAAAAGAAGAAGTACAAGGGAGTGAGAATGAGGAGTTGGGGTTCATGGGTATCTGAGATAAGAGCACCAAATCAAAAAACAAGAATATGGTTAGGCTCTTATTCCACACCAGAGGCTGCAGCCAGAGCCTATGATGCTGCACTTCTATGCCTAAAGGGGTCTTCAGCCAATCTCAACTTTCCTATCACTACCACTTCCTCTCATCACATTCCTCATTGTGACACCATTATGTCACCAAAGTCTATCCAAAGAGTTGCTGCGGCTGCTGCTAATAGTACTCTCATTGACACTACTACTACTTCTACAACCCCACAATCACCTCCTACTCTCTCTTCCTCATCAACTGTGTCATCTCCATCTATGTCCTCCTCACCATGTGATCAACTTGATGATGATGTTTCACATTCACTAATGCCATCCTATGAGGTCAATTATGAGCCAATGGCCATGATGGAATCATGGTACAACTTTGATAGCCTGCAATCTCCAAAATTCATTGATCAAATGCTTAATGGTGCCTTGTTTGATCCACCAGCTGTGGTGGATGATCTGTATGAAGAAAGTGATATTCCTCTGTGGAGCTTCTGCTGAAAGAAAGATCAATCTTTTTCGCATTCATATTCGTTCATGATCTTCGATTATTGCTTGAAGACATTACTGACAGTGACCAAAAATTCATTTATTAATTAGTGTATTTTAATTAGGACAAGGGAAATTCACATGGAGTTGAGACATTTTTTGGACTCTCCCTTGTGGTTTTCTATATATTAAGAGGTTGTATGATTCAATGCCAAGTGTGTTATATCAAATATTATTTATAGTTTCTTCTCAAAAAAAAAAAATTTGTAGTTTATATTGTAATGAAATAATAAGAGGGGGAAAATTTTCATTTCATTAGTGTTCCCTTATAATTATATGCTTTGGCTCTTTCTTTCTTTCTTAATTTGTTTGATCTTAGTTAAAAAAAATGCTGTACTTGTATAAGTATTCTTAGAAATTACAGTTGCACGCACTCTTTGGAGAGAGTGGGTGGCCATTTTTTGTATAGACAGATGTCAGAATTATGCCGAATCTCATTGGGAACAAATTGAAGAGGATGTGGAAAGTTGAAACCATCTGAGAGTGAGTTTTTTTTTTTTTTTAATGGAGTTTTTGTACCCCAGCTGCCTAGAATTTTTTTAATGGATTTTAATGGAGTTTTTAATGGAGTTTTTTTTTTTTTTTTTTTTAATGGAGTTTAATTGAATCTTTTTGTTTTGTTTTGTTTTGAGTTTTATTTGGTCCTTTTTTTGGGTAGAATTTTTGGTATCTCAGCATCTTGATGCTTGTTCATGAAGTATATTCTTGTGAATTAGAATTTCTCTCTTTTTTTTAGGAGAATTCAGAACTTACGCAATTATAAGCAGACCTTAAAAGTTAGTACAAAAGTGGTGATTTCTAATCGGTACGAAATGCTTGGATAATGAAGTGATTGAAGGATTCTAAGTCCATCCAATCATCCATGCTTGCTTCTGTTAGCTAGTTATGCTGAAAGAGATGGAAAGACTAGTAGAGTAGTAGGCTTATCCGGACTACTCATATACTCTCTTCTTTTTTCTCTTTCATCACCCAAATGTGTTTATATGTATAGTCTAATTGAAGATTGCACTGTTTTGGTGATGAACTTGTAAAATATATAACATTATAGAAAGGTAATAACTAAATGAATGGGACAATAAAAGTGGTTAAATCTATATTGTATTTGTCACTCGTTGAAGACCCTTGTTCTATTGATGTAATTGGCCAAACCCATCCACCATGGTTGGGTAGCTATTAGCCAATAATAAACAATGAATGATTGTTACGTTAATTTAGAATTTTCATTTAACTATCTCATACTAGTATTTGTAGTTAGTTTCATGAAAAAGTCATGAATTCAATATTTAATAACAATACCAAAACTACCGAAAGCATATTCAAGCAAAAGTCCCGATTCAATAATTGAAAAGAATTCATATTTCTAAGCATTAAAAAAAATGCAAGCGTTAAACATACAGAGACTCACATAATTTAACTATAATTGAAAGCTTACAGCCATACACATATGAACTTGAGTGGGTTTTGCTCCATGAAGAAAAATGGAGGTATATAATCTTAGAGTAGTTCCATTAAGGCTTTAAATGAAGAATTTCGAGTTGTAATCAAGTTGAGATTTCTAATCAATTATAAGAAAAAGATATAAGAACAAATATATATATATATATATATGAATTAAAAAAGATTTTAAAAAGACAAATTGTTAATAAAAAGTTGATAATAATAAAAGAAATTACAAGTAACCATGTGATGAGTATTAAAAACTATTAACAAAAACTTAATAGTAAACGTAGATTTTTAAATTATAGTCAAATTATAATTTATAATCAACTTATACATTATAGGAGGAGGAGATAAAAAAAATAAAAAAATAAAAATTGGGTAGGATATCTACTTGGTGCAACCACGACTATTAGAACTCAACTTTTGTTATATAGTANTGTGGGGGGTGGGGGGGGGGGGGGTGTTTAGAAACATAGAATTAGCAAAGGCATTCGAATCAGCATTCTCCGTGGAGAGAACTGAGTATTGCATGGAGGTGGGAAGAATGAGGAAATGAATTGCAACAAATAATTAACTCCCTAGTGATTACTAGGGGAAGTCTACAAAATGAGAATGGCCTATTCACTATACTCTTGGTTTGGTGTAGATTGCCTTAGATAGGATGCTCGGCCGATTATGGTGCAACTTGGCTATTATTGGCCGCTCTAACCTAGGGGTTATGTTTACGGCCTCGATTGGTCAAGTAGTCTTGAGCTCGACATAGTGCTTAATAACCGATGATCAATTGGTGGTTGTAATCTTGGGCTTTGCCTGCTGGGCTAGGCTTGCCCCATACATAGCTTCCGCAATTTCTTCCCTCTAGAGTCATCCAAACACAATACTTTTGGTAATGTTTGGCTCTAGTTGATTCTAAACTTGGCTATGCTTTAGGTTTAAGGTGATTCATAATCATCATATGATATGTCCGTGTTAAATAAATCACGTGAGACAAAAAAAAAAAAATACTGTAAGTGCTGAAGTGTAAAAAAGGTAACACAAAAATACACAAGGGTTATGTAATTCAGTTTAACAAACTATGTCTATAGAGGAATCTTTAAAGGCTACATCTTTATTATAAAAGTAGAGTACAAATCTTATATTACAATGAACCCAATCGAGATATTTATAAGAGGTAATATTCTTAACAGTACACCAAGCAAGATTAAGCTCGGGCCTAGGCTAACCG
Organism: Quercus suber; assembly: GCF_002906115.3. Lineage (NCBI taxonomy): Eukaryota > Viridiplantae > Streptophyta > Magnoliopsida > Fagales > Fagaceae > Quercus > Quercus suber. Next base: position 48,354 of record NW_027069722.1, on the reverse strand, counting down.
TCAAAACAAGATACCTGCATTGGATTATTTACCGTGGGAGGAATAGATGGAATTTGACAATTTCAAGAAAAATTTTGAACTTGGTCAAGAGTCTGTAAGACTGTAATTCTGTTCAAGCCACATGAGCTGTCCTTTTGTGATGTGGATGCGGGCATGGGGTCCCATCCTCATTTGTTTCCTTTACATTGCATTCAAGGTGTGCCCTTATGGCTATGGGCCATACTCACTTTGGAAATTAGTAGGAAGTATTGATTAGGAAGAGTGGCTAGCAAAGGACAGAGTAGTAGAAAATAGAATATTGGACCCTAAAGTAAACATGCTACTGTTGGGCCTACATCGGATTATGATCCCTCCATGAACTTTGTTTTCGGATTTCAGCACATGAATTTACTAACATGACAAATCCAATTCCCATAAATTGAAGACAAGTCATGTGGTATAGAAGCATCAATCTATATCCCAGATTTCAAATATCCTGCTTAATTATTGCTCTAATGTTGTTTCTCATTAACATGTCATGGTCATGATTCATGCATAATGAATTTGTATCAACCAATTAAGTTCTAATTGTTTTTTTTTTTTTTTTTTATGGAAGTTCTATTTGTATTTTATTATGCATAATTGCAGTATCTGTCGAACTAGCCTAAGAATTTTTCACATTAACCAATACGACTTTTTATAACCCAAGGTTGGTTAAGAAGTGTCATACTTAGTGACGGAACTATAGTTGGACTTGGGGGGCAGTGGCCCCCCCTAAATTTTTTCAAATTTTTTTTAGTGTATATATATATGCGTGTGTGTATTAATTTTAGCAATTTGTTTCAATAAATTTGCACTTTGCCCTCTCAACAATATTATTGATCTTTTTAAAGGCTATAAAAAATTTATTGATCTAAAATTTGAAACAAATTTAACAAGCTTAACAAAAAAATTTACCACTAACAAACTTAAGGCCAAACAACACCCCAAAACAAACCCACACAAGACACAAACAAAAAATAAAAAATTCCTAAGCCAATTCTAACTAGTCTAAGTAAACACTCACACACATTTGATAACACACAAGACACCCAAAAAAAAAAAAAACTTAACTTTCTAAATTGAAAAGTGCTACATCCACAACATTTTCACATCAAATCACATGTGGTAAGTTGTTATTGGTTCTAATTTGAATCCACATCTTAAATTACTTTTTTGCTCACTCATAACAACCAATAATAACCTATCACTTACGATTTGTTGTGAAAATGTAGTGAAAATATTGTGGACATAACATTTCCCTTCTAAATGAATGCTTGCTTGGAGTTCCAATAATAAAAATTTGTTTATAATTTTGCCCCCTAACTCTAAGTCTTAGCTCCATCCCTGGTCCTACTCCTGTCTCCTAAAGGACATGTATTAGAGGAATACATAGAAATGCATTACTGGTGAAACTAAAAATAGGAAAATGCTATTTCTATAAATTATTTTATAAATGGTTGATATAATTAGTAGTTATTGGTAAGTGAAAAAGTTATGTTAATGGTGGGTTTAGATGAGAACAATAATAATTAACTACAACAATAGTTTGTGGATAGAAGTTCTATTTGTATTTTATTATGCATAATTGCAATATTTGTCGAACTAGCCTAAGAGTTTTTCACATTAACCAATACGAATTTTTATAATCCAAGGTTGGTTAAGGAGTGTCCTACTCAGTGACGGAACTATAGTTGGACTTGGGGGCAGGCCCCCCCTAATTTTTTTCAAATTTGTTTTAGTGTATGTGTGTGTGTGTGTGTGTGTGTGTGTGTGTGTGTGTGTGTGTGTGTGTGTATTAATTTTAGCAATTTGTTTCAATAAATTTGCACTTTGCCCTCTCAACAATATTATTGATATTTTTAAAGGCTATAAAAAATTTATTGATCTAAAATTTGAAATAAATTTAACAAGCTTAACAACAAAATTTACCAATAACAAACTTAAGCCCAAACAACACCCCAAAACGAACCCATGCAAGAAATAAACAAAAAATAAAATAAAATAAAAAATTCCTAAGCCAATTCTAACTAGTCTAAGTGAACACTCACATACATTTGACAACACACAAGACACCCAAAAAAAAAAAAAAAAGAGCGTAACTTTCTAAATTGAGAAGTGCTACGTCCACAACATTTTCACATCAAATCACATGTGGTAAGTTGTTATTGGTTCTAATTTGAATCTACAATTTAAATTACTTTTTTGCTCACTCATAACAACCACTAATAACCTACCACTTACGATTTGTTATGAAAATGTAGTGAAAATATTGTGGATATAACATTTCTCTTCTAAATGAATGCTTACTTGGAGTTCCAATTATAAAAATTTGTTTATAATTTTGCCCCCCTAACTCTAAGTCTTAGCTCTGTCCTTGGTCCTAATCTTGTCTCCTAAAGGACATGTATTAGAGGAATACATAGAAATGCATTACTGGTGAAACTAAAAGTAGGAAAATGCTATTTCTATAAATTATTTTATAAATGGTTGATATAATTAGTAGTTATTGGTAAGTGAAAAAGTTATGTTAATGGTGTGTTTAGATGAGAACCAATAAGAATTAACCACAACAATAGTTTGTGGATGGAAGTTCTATTTGTATTTTATTATGCATAATTGTAATATCTGTCGAACTAGCCTAAGAGTTTTTCACATTAACCAATACGAATTTTTATAATCCAAGGTTGGTTAAGGAGTGTCCTACTCAGTGACAGAACTATAGTTAGACTCGGGGGCAGTGGCCCCCCTAATTTCTTTCAAATTTTTTTAGTGTATATATGTGTGTGTGTGAGTGTGTGTGTGTGTGTATTAATTTTAGCAATTTGTTTCAATAAATTTGCACTTTGCTCTCTCAACAATATTATTGATATTTTTAAAGGCTATTAAAAATTTATTGATTTAAAATTTGAAATAAATTTAACAAGCTTAACAACAAAATTTACCAATAACAAACTTAAGCCCAAACAACACCCCAAAACAAACCCATGCAAGAAACAAACAAAAAATAAAATAAAATAAAAAATTCCTAAGCCAATTCTAACTAGTCTAAGTGAACACTCACACACATTTGACAACACACAAGGCACCCAAAAAAAAAAAAAAAACTTAACTTTCTAAATTGAGAAGTGCTACGTCCACAACATTTTCACAATATTTTCACATCAAATCACATGTGGTAAGTTGTTATTGGTTCTAATTTAAATTCACAGCTTAAATTACTTTTTTGCTTACTCATAACAACCAATAATAACCTACCACTTACGATTTGTTGTAAAAATGTAGTGAAAATATTGTGGACATAGCATTTCTCTTCTAAATGAATGCTTACTTGGAGTTCCAAGAAAAAAAAAATTTGTTTATACTTTTGCCCCCTAACTCTAAGTCCTAGCTTCGTCCCTGGGGCTACTCCTGTCTCCTAAAGGACACGCATTAGAAGAATACATAGAAATGCATTACTGGTGAAACTAAAAGTAGGAAAATGCTATTTCTATAAATTATTTTATAAATGGTTGATATAATGAATAGTTATTAGTAAGTGAAAAAGTGATGTTAATGGTGGGTTTATATGAGAACCAATAAGAATTAGCTACAACAATAATTTGTGGATATAGCATTACTCCAAAAAATACTATGAGTAATGCTACAAACACATATTTTTTAATAACATTTTTACAAACTACTGAAATGACAAATTCTTATTGATTATTATCTAAGCCTACTACTTACATCACTTTTTACTTTCATCACTTTTTTACTTACCAATATAACCACTCACTCACCCAAATCATATATATATATATAATCACTCATCAACAGTTTATAAAAAATTTTGTAAAAAAAAAGGTTTATAACCCTATAATTTTCCAAAGTCTATTATTAATCAAAATAAATATATCAATTACATTTTTTTTTTTTTGGGTAGAATGCTCTTCTCCTACATCCTTTTTTTGGATTGTCATCTTGTAACATCTAATAAGTGTTGCCTTCTGTATAGGCATCAGGTATAAGCCCAAACCATCAGCCTCCGCATACTTAAGAGTATAGGGCCCAATATAAGGTTAGGGCCCATATCAATTTAGGAGACTAGTGCCTGGTCAGGGTCCAGTACTAGGTCGGGGCCTACATGGGATAGTAATGGTAATGCCTTGGGGGAATCGTCTGCCGAGCATTATTTGGCAACAGGTGCAAGTTTCAAGAGAGTCATATTTGTCACGAGAGGTGGGTCCCATTTGGTCAAGAATATATCCCAAAATGGCTTGCTAACATAAAAAGCAACCCCATCATCATGACAACCCCACTAAGAGAAGTCTATAAATAGGGGTCGAAGGTGTGAGAAGAGGGGTTGGAAAAATGGGGAGGAGAGAGATACTCGAGAGAAAAAAGGGAGAAACAATTAAAAAGGAGAAGCTCTGTTCTAAGCCTAAGCCTTTTCAGGAAGCATACATAAGGAAGGAAAATTCAGATTGAGCCTTAGATTCACTCATTTTGGGCCGTTAAGTTGGCCTCAAGAGGAAAGTAAATTGGGAGCTTGACCTCAAAGTCCATCAGGTATTTTGGGTCAAGGCACCACAATTGGCACTGTTTATGGGGATCTCCTACTTAGCTGAAAACCCAGAGCTAGCTTGTCACCACCTAAGATGGAGATGCCACATGTAGGAGAGGTGTTAGTGGGCTCTAGAGGTAATCGTTAAAGGGTCTCATCTTGGGGCCAAAGAGGATTGTAAAGGGAATAAAAGAGGGAACATGATCACAAGTAAGATTGGCATGAGACAAAGGTAGATTCAGACGAGGGATCTTCACAAGGGGCAAGATAGGGGGTCTCCTACGTTCCCAAGTGCTAGTATCGTAGTGAATGAGATCAGGAGATATAAAACTTACGAAAGCAAGTTAAGGAGTTAGAGCTAGAGATAAGGGGTCGACGTTTAAGAAGGGATTGAGAGGGGTCGTCTAGTGATCCAAACTTTACGGAAGGTAGTACGGGAGAGTCTTCCCATCAAAGTTGTTCATGACAATCAAGGGATAAGCCTAACGAGACTATAGGGCATCACACCTACACACAGAAAAGAGAAAGGCACAAACACCCTAGTATTGCCTTGGACACCATGAGCCAGGCACTTTGAAGAGTCGCTTAATCATTGTTTTCTGACAAGATAAAACACACTGAGATGCCTAGCTAGTTTAATTGTCCCCCGTTTATTTGCTATGATGGCAAAATCGACCTAGTGGAGCATGTTAGTCAAAACATTTAGCTAATGTCCTTATACTCACGGAATAATAGGTTGATGTGTAAAGTGTTCCTGTCCAGCCTCGGGCCCGCGGCAATGAGATGGTTCAATGGTTTAAGAAAGGGGTCTATACATAATTTCAGAGAGTTGATTCAGGCGTTCGAGGCCCATTTTATCACTTGTAGTTGGGTCCCCTAGCCTATTGATGTGTTGCTATCAATGAAGATGGGGAGCGGGGAGACCCTCCAATCTTATGCCAATCGTTATTGGGAGCTATATAATGAGATAGGTGGGGGAAATGAGCAAGTTGTAGCGAGCATGTTTAGGCTAGGGCTCCCCCAGGAATTCGAATTGAAAGATTCGCTGACTATGCGACCCCCCGAGAACATGTACCAGCTCATGAGAAGGATTGAATAGCATAAAAGGTTGGACGATGACTAATAACAGAGTAAGGGAAAAGCTCCCTCTACCTCTTAAAATGGCAGGGATCCACGGCCCAGTGGCTTTCAGTAGAGATTTAGGAGGGAAACTAGGGTCCCAAAGCTCGAGGTTCGTATGGGAAGGGTTAACGTGGCATTCAAGGAGTCGATTCACAAGATTTTGGAATGGATAAAAAATGAACCTTACTTCTGTTGGCTGGGTAAGACTGGAGGGGACTCATCTAGGAGGAACCAAAGCCTATACTACATGTATCACCGAGAGAAGGGTCATACCATCGAAGAGTGTAAAGTGTTCAAGTATCATTTGGGGCAACTTGTGAAGGACAGGCATTATAAGAAGTTTGTGGTCAGACATGGTGGTAAAATAGCAGGGCAAACGTTAGGTAACTAAGGAAATGCACTTCCTTCACCCTTGGGAATTATTGAAGTTATCCATGCAACTTCCATTGGCACAAGTACAAGCTGTCGAAAAGGGAGCATTACGCCACAATGAGGACCTGAAGTTAGAGACTGGCCAAAGAAGAGGCTAAGGTCGAGTAGAAAGCCTGTGATGCCACAATTTGATTGATTGTGTGATGTGTGTGAGCGTGTGATGAGTCCCACATCGGGTATTTACTAGGTAGATATGGGCTTTATCAACAATTACAAGGAGTCTTAATTGTGACTAATCCTTTTGAGGTGTAGCGCAGATGTGGCTAGTGCTTGTCCTTGGGTCGTTATATATGGTATCAGAGCTGGTCCGGTAACCCTGTGTAGGCTTAAAGACATTACCCACAAAGTGGGCCTTAACGAGGACGTTAGGATTTAAGTAGGGGAGATTGTGATGCCCTAATTTGATTGATTGTGTGATGTATGTGGATGTACGATGAGTCCCACATTGAGTATTTACTGGGTAGATTTGGGCTTTATTAATAACTACAAAGAGTCTCAATTGTGACTGGTCCTTTTAAGGTATAGCGCAGATGTGGCTAGCTCTTTTCCTTGGGTCGTTATAGAGCCGATCGCTTTTGGTGATGATGACTTCAAGGGGATGTCTTAGCTGCATGACAACTCCCACATCGTGGCTTCAAGAATTGGGAGCTTTTTGGTTAAAAAGGTATTAATAGATCAAAGGAGTGGGGCTGAGGTAATGTATCCCGACCTCTACAAGGGCTTAAGTTTGTAACCGGAAGATCTGACCAAGTATGACACGCCCTTGGTGGGGTTTGACAGAAAGGTGGTGGTACTCGAGGGGTAGATTTCACTTCCCATTATGACCGAAGGGAAGGAGGTGATGGTGAACTTTATCTTGGTTAATGCTTTCTTTCCTTACATGGCAATTCTTGGTTAGCCCTGGATCCATACCGTGGGAGCTGTTCTATCCACACTACATATGAAGATTAAATTCCCTATTGAAGATGGGATTGCCCTTTTTAGGGTGGATCAGCAAGTCGCGAAACAATGCTTGGTTACGGCGATCAACCATGAGATCAAGCAGATTGAGCTGGCCGAACTAGATTCATTATAGCAATTACAAGAACCCCACAGGGGGCATCGGGGCTGATAGTGCTGAAGAGTTGATCCAAATAAGAACACTCACATACAAAGATATATATTTTCAAGTCGGAAAGAGTTTACTACCAAAGGACCAAGTTGTCATACTGTTGTCTTTAGTACAAAATTTGGACTTTTTTGCATGGAGTCCATATGATTTGCTTGGTGTGGATCCGAACTTCATCACTTATAGGTTGAATATAGATCCTTTATTCTTGCCTAAAAAGTAGAAACCAAGGAGATTCGCTAAGCAGCATGTGGAGGCCATGAAGGAAGAAGTAGAAAAGTTAAAGCAGGCTGGGGCCATCAAAGAGGTGTTCTTCCCTAAATGGCTGTCGAATATAGTGGTAGTGAGAAAGAATAATGGGAAGTGAAGAGTTTGTGTAGATTTTACTAACTTGAACCGAGCTTACCTAAAAAACGCCTTTCCTGTCCCAAAGATCGACTAGTTAGTTAATACCACTTGTGGGCACTTGAGAATGAGCTTTTTAGATGCTTTTCAAGGATACCATCGGATCGCTTTGGCCCCTGAGGATTAAGAGAAGACATCTTTCATATCCCTTGAAGGCAACTATTATTACACCGTGATGCTCTTTGACCTGAAAAACGCAGGAGCCACCTACCAACGGATGGTGACAAGGATGTTCAGGGAAGAAGAATTCAAATTGGGCCCTAGATTCCCTCATTTTAGGTCATTAAGTTAGCTTCAAGAGGTTTTGCCATTGTAGGAAACTCTTTACCCAATTCAAACAAGTAAATTGGGAGCCTAACCTCAAAGTCCATCAGGTATTTTGGGCTAGGGCACCACACCTTCAATTTCATATTGTTTAAAAAAAAAAGATTATATGGCAACTAAGAAATACAAAGGATTCAAAGTGATAAGTAAGCTAGTCCAAATGATATTTTTTGTGGTGCCTTTATGTTTGTGATTTGAATCCCATCCCCCTCCCCCATCAACTACCTATGAAAAAGAAATATTAAAAAAAAAAAAAAAATCCTAAAATAAGGTAATGCTATAATTATTTTTGTTTGTATTTGGGGGATTATTAGACATTGGTAGATTGTCATGTGCATAAAGCTTCATTTTCCCAATAATTATGATGATAAAGAATACCAGTGCTGCCAATTACGAATATATGTATATTGATGGAGAAGCCAATTACGAATATTAAAGACATCATACAAATCAGATCCAACATAAGGCATTAGTTTAATGATGCGGGCTTGGCCTATTAAGATAGAAATCAGTATGATTATCAATTAATTAATCATTGTGTATACTATTACAAAAACCAAATATAACATTAGTATTTTTAAAAACTTTGTTTTACAGAGTGGCTGTCGCGGGATCATGTTATTTGCAAAAAAAAAAAAAAAAAAATCCCTTTGTCTCCTAATATTTTCTCTCAAAATTAAATGTTTTCTTTTTTTTAATAGGTAGATAGTAGAGGAAGAGGGATGGAGGGATTTGAACAGTAAACATATGTGGAATTAGTAGCAATACCATTACCACTAAGAATGTCATTATCGTGAGTATCATATACATAAGCACCAAAAAAGATATCGTTACCACGATTATCACTTAAATGAGCCTTTTTATTTTTTTGAGAAAAACTCATTTTCTTCTTAGAGAGTTTCAACTTATGACATCCGTTCCTGATAATAACTTTTTATTATTAGAACAAAATATCATAGTGTATAGGGATGGACCCACACATGGGCCCAAGGAAACGTGGGCCCCTCTTGTAATTACCCAAAAAATCAAAAAAGTATATATAATATAACCTACTCAAATCTTAACCCAGCCCAAATAACAACATTAAACCCAAAGAAAATCATAATCCAGTCCTAATAACCATAATTATCGGTCCAAAAAAAAAAAACCCCCCACCCCAAACAACAATCTTCAACCATTTTTGCAAATTATAACCCAACCCAAACAAACCACTATTTTAGTCAAAATTCATCACATTAATGAGGCATAATGTATTTTAGTCAAAACCCCTAGAGAATAATAAATTAATAGTGCTACTAGAGGATAATAAATTGATAGGGGCACAATGTGTTTGGGTTGAATATTTAATAGTTAATACACTATTGAAACTATTTTTTAGACAAAAAGATTGAAAGATTATAGAGACAAATTTACTTATATGCTGCTAATCTTGCAACATAAATCTCTCTCCCTGAAACCCTCAAACACTTGGTATATAGGGAGATACCAATTGAGCTATAAGACTTTTGGCATAATGATAGTATAATTGATACCAAATATGTGGAATTAAAAGTTATCATCCACTGCCCCCCCCAAAAAAAAAAAAAGAAAGATAAAATGTAAAACCCACCCTCTATGTTTAGAATTCATTTCAGTCATTTAACTTTACTTTTGTTTGTTTTAGTCAGTTAAGTTTTAAGTTTATTTAATTAAGACATCTTTATCAACTTCTGTTAAATGTTGCTGTTAATTGTCCAAATTTTTAATTTTTTCCTTAAAAATTTTTAAATTAAAAAAATCAAATTAATGATTGAAAAATATTTTCTAGAATTCAAAAAAAAAAAAAAATTAACATAAGTTGGTGAAGATGTCTTAATTGAATAAACTTGAAAATTATTGGACATAAATAAATGAAAACAAGTTAAAGAATTGAAATGAATTCTGATGAAACTTAGCAAACGAGTTTTGTACTTTAACCCAAAAATTGTTTGTCAGTGAAAACTTTAGTGCGCTGCTAACACGGCCATTCGGCCCAAATATTATTGGGCTAGGCTCTATTCTAAAACTAATAAACCCAATAACCCATATAAAGGAGTCCAAATCTTCTGTCCCACTTTTCCTGCTCCACTCTATACTCCACCAATAAATACTTGTCACATGTTCACCTAATTAATTAAATATTATCATTATTGACTTATTAATCCTACAGTTATTAATTAATAGTATCACGTGGCAAGTATTTATTGGTGGAGTATAGAGTGGAGCAGGAAAAGTGGGACAGAAGATTTTGAGTCCAAATCTTCTGTCCCACTTTTCCTGCTCCACTCTATACTCCACCAATAAATACTTGTCACATGTTCACCTAATTAATTAAATATTATCATTATTGACTTATTAATCCTACAGTTATTAATTAATAGTATCACGTGGCAAGTATTTATTGGTGGAGTATAGAGTGGAGCAGGAAAAGTGGGACAGAAGATTTGGACTCCATATAAAGTGCCTAAACTTCAGTAGCCCAGTCTCAAAACTACAGGTCGTATTTCAGGAGCCAATGAAAATACAAACGGCAACGAGTTCATGAGTCAGTGCTTGTGTGTGTGTCTTTGTAGCGACCTGACCTATATATGTATATTATAGTATTATCTTCGCCGTTTTGTTCATCTCCTTTTTCTGGCAATCGCTGTTCACTGAGAAATGGGTTTTTCCAAGGAACAATTCCTTGCGCGCTTACAGGTTTACTTTTTTTCTTTTCTTTTTTTGTTTTTGTTTTCTAGTGCCTAAATATAGTTTTTTGATGCTGTATTTCACTTTTTCTAGTTCAGTTTGATCTGGGTATTCTTTATTATGCTTTTATATCCATTTTTCATGTTCAATTGCTACTATCCAATCTTTATTATGTACATGATTTGATTGAAAATAAGCAACCTCCGGTTATAACAGGATTGGATTTTGGATTTTATTTATTTATTCCCTTCCTCTTGTTCTTGCTTCGGTTTGGGATTATATGATATAGGGGAATTTTTACGTAAATTATAGAAATAATGTTTTTGTTGGAACTTGGAACACTGTAATACTTAGATAAATTCTGCAATGTATTAATTAGTCAAATACCCAGTTCACTTGCATACATTATTGTCCTATTGGCACTGTTACTTACATTTTGGAGCTGGGATTTTGTTTCTTTCTTAATTTTAAAAAATTGTGAATCTATGTGATTCTGAATTACACCAGTGGTCAATGGCGCCCCTTTTCCTGACGTTAAGGGGTGGAGGGTTAGTCGATCACCAATGGGGTGTCAGTATTTTACCTATCAAAAAAGCCCAATCAATTCTAGCGCAAATGGTACATTCTCCTCTTGTAAGAGCAAGGTGGAGGGTAAGGTTGTTGGTTCGATACCTACTCTGTGTGTGTTAACTTCTTCTTTTGTTGGTTATGTTTTGGCTCAAGGGGAGAAGGATGAGAAGAAGGGGTGGTGGGAAGGGAATTCAAACTAGTGATCTTCACTTCGTGAGCCATGGACCCCAGCCAATTGTGCTATCCCTTGGGGTTGTGGATGTGTGTGTAACTTAACAATTAAAAAAAAAAAAAAATTAACTATGGAAAAAAATGAGTAGATAATTTATAATTACATACATTATTGTGTACAACCTTGATTTTGCTTTTCAGTGATTTGATTTGTATCATTTGGTCTATTGTCTTGCAAGTAACTTTTCTATTTGGTTTTCATTAGGAGCTTCAAATTGAATTTTCCCTGTATGAACATCCTGTTGTTATGACAGTTGAAGACCAGGTAAAAGAATATTGAAAACAAAAGGGTTGTATTCCTTCCCCTATATACATACGTGCTTATGTATTCTGAAGCAGGAATATGTCTTTTCTGGCAGGCGAAATATGTAGGAAATAGTGAAGGTGGACTGAGTAAAAATTTATTCTTGAAGGTAATGGTATTTTGAGACTTGAAAATTCACCTTTCTGGTTGCATTGTGGTAAATTTGTGGTTTCACCTCTTGTTGACATAGTCTGTGGCCCAATGCCTGGATGTACTTGTATGTGCAGGACAAGAAAAATAGGTTCTATATTGTTTCCGCACTTGCAGATACTAAAGTAGATCTTAAAGGTATACTATAATATATTTATTTGCCCAATCTCTAGCACCATACTATGCATGGGCATGTAGAGATGCCAGAGGTTTTTGCAGTGTTTTGAACTGTCGAATGAATCGTTGTTGCTCACGAATTGATTACATTTTCCTGGATATTAATGGAGTTTCTTATGACTTGAAACTAAGCAGTTCTATCTCAAAGGCTTGGGTTGGGGAAAGGAGGTTTGAGAATGGCTCCAGAAGAAGCATTGGGCAAAGTTCTTCAGGTTGGTATATGCTTAAAAGTTTGGTTTTTGCTTCTTTGGCCCCCGCTTTCTGTCTATAGTGACACCTTGCATTAGTCTGTAGTTTTCTTTATTGTGATGGTATAGGTGCTGTCTTACCCACCCTGCATCTTGTCCCAGTTTTTTAGCAAAAAACTGTCTACTTGTGAAGCAGATTTTGGCTTTATCTTTCATAGTTGAGATGATATCAGTTCATTTTGTAGGGGAAACAATCTGTATGCATCTTGTATGTCTCTCCTCTTCAGCTCCTCAAATTATATATATATATATATTATATCAAAGGAATGAAAAGATATATGTTCTTGCTTCAGGATTAGAAAAGAGAATGTGAAGGAATAAAATATCTTCCTTACTATATCAACTTAACCACTTAACAAAGAGAGATGTTGTATGTGAAGAGTTGATATTTTAACCAAAACTGAGTTAACTCCAATGCACCACTTATTTCTCCCATCGGCACCAGTTACTTTTCACCAAATTCATTCTTAATCTAATACTACTTTGAAGCAAATGAGTACACACCTAAGATATCCAAGCCATTCAGGTATTGCATCAGCATCACAAAATAGTATAGTGTCATTGGCAAATAGCAACTTTAAAATCTCCATAACTCTTCTCACCTCAACCCTGCTAAAAAACCACCCTCCATTGTCTTATGTAATTCCCTAATTGGAATTTCTATCACCAAAATGAATATTGAGCTACTAAAGAAGCCTATCGGAGTACCATGGACCATGATTGAGAACCAAACAGTTGTAATGCAAAACTGAACCCATTTTTGCCATTTTTCACTAAAGCCAAGTCTTTCCAACAAGTAAAGCAATAAGTTCTAATTAATGTAATCATAAGCCTTTTCAATATCTAGCTTACAATTACCCCATAAATACCCCTCCATTATCTACTATCCAAACATTTGTAAGCAATAAGCCCTGAGTCAAGGATTTGTCTTACAATAACAAAAGCATTTTGTGTAGCTGACACAAAAATCTGAGAGTTTGATTCAATTGATTGGCCAGCACTTTTTGCAATTAAGGTAATAGATTGAAAATCCTTGATATTGATAGCACCACTCTTCTTTAGTACCAGAGTAACAAAAGTAGCATTCAACGATTTCTCAAACTTGCAATAACTATAGAACTCCTGAAAAACCAGCATACACCTAAGATTTCCCAATAATTTTTGAAAATTGCCATGGTATACCCTTCCAGCCCTGGAGCTATGTCCTCGTTGATATCTCTTAAGGCTTCATGCACATTTTCCTTTTCGAAGGATTTTCCACTCCAACTAGTATCTTCATCAATAGATGACAAATGCAATCTCTCAACCCTTGGTCTCCATTCAACTAAGTATATAAATTCTTGTAGAACTGGGTCACTTCTTCCTTCACCTCTACACTATCCAAGTATTTTATTCCATCAACATCAAGTTCACCAATAAAATTGGCTTGTCAATGAGAGTTATCCGTCAATGATCTTACCCCAAAAAAAAAGGAACAAAACTCAAGGGCATAGGCACTCGAAAAATATCTTCTTAAATTTGATCATTACATTCTTGTAAATATATGTTGAATGATGACTTTCTGGGTATAAGTAAAGGCTGGCATATTACCTTGCTGACATTCTTTTTTTTTTTTTTTGATAAGTAACGTAAGAATTTTTTATTAAAGAATAGCCAACCCAAGTACACTGGAAATGTACTACAGTGGCAGAAATTAGTTCTTTTTATTTTTATTTTTTTTATAGGTAATTTTTTTTTTTTTTTTGATAAGTAACAGAAAATATATATTAAAAAAGAACACAGCCATGTACATAGGAAATGTACTAGACAGGCAAAAACATCAAGAAACCAAATTACAATGATCAAACAAAACAGGAAGAGAAAAACAAGAAAAAGATGGTATAACTAGACACCATTCGAGAAGAGTAAAAAAGAAAAAAGACTTAAACTCAAGAATGGACCGTTCGTGACCCTCAAAGCTTTTGGCATTCCGTTCCCGCCAGATACACCACATCAAATAGTGCGGCACCATCCTCCAAATAACTATATTACGATGACGCCTGAAGTTACGTGACCAACAATCCAATAAATCCACTACCCTTTGCGGCATCACCCAACAAATACCAAACAAGCAAAAGACCGTACTCCACATCTCATAAGCCAAAGGACAGTGAAGGAGGAGATGATCTACAGATTCCCTACACCTTTTGCACATAAAACACCACTCAAGGACAACAAAATGCCTCTTCCAAAGGTTATCAATAGTTAGAATCTTGCCTAAAGCCACAGTCCAAGAGAAAAAAAGCTACCTGGGGGGGGAACCTTCGATTGCCACAACGATTAAAAGGATGAGGGAATAATTACAGTGGCAGAAATTAGTAACCCAAATTACAATGATCAAGAAGAACATGGAGGGACAAAGAAGTGCATGGAGGTAAAACTAAGCTCCATTCAAAGAGAGTATGGAAGAAAAATGACTTTATATCAAGGATCCACCCATACCAGTCCTCAAAGCATCTAGCATTCCGTTCCTGCCATAAACACCAAAACAGGCAATGTGGCACAAACCTCCAAAAATCTATATTTCTATGTCTTCCAAACTTGCCCTGCCATGAAGCCAACTACTCAATAACTTTATATGGCATAACCCAATGGATACCAAACAAACAGAATACCATAGGCTACAACTCATATGCTATCGGACAGTGAAGAAGAAGATGATCACAACTTGTATACTTAATGTTTTACAGTGCACAGTTGTGAGTTATTTCTTTTCTGATATATGGTATTTGAGCATAATATTTGAGCTCTAAGGAGGTTGAGCCCTAGTATGGCTCAGGCCGTTTGGCCACATTGTGTGATTGAGCAATTTAAGCATGTTTGATTGACCAATTGCTAGTTAAGTTATTTGTCTAGGTTTGGCTAATAGTAATATATGTCTGTTACGAAGAACAATGACCATCTTGTTATATCAATGTTAAGTCAATATATATAAATACCTGCTTTCTGTTGTGACTAACTGAGGTGCATTTTCATTTGTTTTAATAAAATTATCTTATTCACACACACACACAAACCTGAAGTGCTTTTTCTTTTCAATTTTATTTAAGGGAAGAATATTTACCTTGTATGAAATAATCATTAATTTGATTTGAATCTCCCTCTGATGTACTTGTGTTTTTTTATCATGCAAGGTACCTTTGGGTAGTGTTACTCCATTTGCACTTGTAAATGATTCAGCAAGGTAAGCAGTAATCTTTGTGCACATTGGGAGTTGAAGTTCTTCTTTGTTACAGTTTTTAATTTTTCATTTCATACATATCATGGTATTGTTATGCCTAGAATTTTATGTTTCTATGAAATGATTCAATTTTTGTTTTAGTCACTTCTTTTCTCTGTTATTGGTGTTGCGTTGATATCTCCATCAACATTGCTTTGAAATTTTTAATTTGCTTCAGAAAAGAGAAATCCTGAGTCCTGACATTGCTCTATCTCTGATAAAAATTTTTGTTAGTAATGTAAACTTCTCTTCTATTACTAGACCAGTTCTTGAGCGTGTGCAGGTGCACATGTGGGCATGCACTTTCATGTGTGCATAATTTTGTATGACAGATTAAGGCAGACTATTTGTGAAGTGATTCTTAATAGGCCATATATACTGCCTGCCCTTAACAGCCTCAACATCTTAGCCCTTCATGACACACACATAATCAGCAATAATCTGCCTCACGAACAGTTGCATGATAGGTTACATAACTTTTAGAAGAATAGGACATAACATGTAGAAGAAATTAGAAACTAGAAAGTAAGACATAATTAGGACAAACCTAAACACAATAATAAAGTCTGGAGTGATGCTAGCTGGTGGCGGATCCAAGTGGACTAGTAAGGTAAGCCTGGTTGGCTATGGACAGCTTCTTGCATGCTCCAGCATCACTGAGGAAGGCTCACCCAATCTTTTAAAACCTGAACTGTATAGGTGAACTGGAAAGGTGGTTTGTTAACTTGTTTAACCATGGGTTCTTCTGGTTTAATCATCAACATATTTACTAACTAAATGAAAAAAAAAATATAATAATATATAATAATATATTATTATAATAGTTAGATACTTATTTGAAGTATGCAAGTTTTATATTTAGACTTTAAAAAAATGCTAGATTTATTGAATTTTAGAGGGAAAAAATGAATAATGTGAATTTTTACATTTTCTTGAAAAATTCTCTGGTTCAACTAAAAGAATGGTTTAAGGGGGTGAACCAGTTTAACTGGTCAGTCTGGTCTGGTTTTAAAACACTGGGCACACCTTATTTGTCACTCTTTATTTTTCAGTTTGAGTTTCACATACATTTTCATGATGCAATTGATATAAGTTTGATTGTCCTCTGGAAGTTTGTTTCACTGACTGTAATAATAGAATCGGTTTTCTAGTATGAAATTATCCGGTTATTTGTTCTTTTGTTTGGGATATTTATTCTTTTGTTTGGGATATTTATAATTTATTTGTACCTTTATGTGGCATAGACTTTAATGTGCATCAAACCCCATTTAAGGAGAATTCCAGCAGAAATTATGCAA
Organism: Quercus suber; assembly: GCF_002906115.3. Lineage (NCBI taxonomy): Eukaryota > Viridiplantae > Streptophyta > Magnoliopsida > Fagales > Fagaceae > Quercus > Quercus suber. The sequence continues at coordinate 31,456 of NW_027069722.1, read as the reverse complement.
CAATGTACCCTCTTTTCTGGTCCTTTCTTTCCATCTTCTCCTTTTGATGTTATCTTATATCTTTGCTTTGTGAAGAAATGTCTCCCTCCTTTTGGATCAAGGATTTAAAGGTCAGGAGCGCTGTTTGTTCCACCCACTATCAAATGATATGACAATTTGTAAGTGAGAATGGTAACTAGAAAAAGAAACTCTTTTGACGTAGTTTTTGAGTATTTTCTCCAGCTTTAATTTTGAAACCAATTTCACCTTGATTATTATGTGTGTTATCTTTTGTACATTATATTTTTAAAGGGTTCTGAGGGAAAAAGGAAAAAGAAAAAGAAGGGGGGGGGGGGGGTTGGTGGTTGTGCGAGTACGAAGGTTGTAAACTCTCTATCCAAATGAGTTGACTGCTTAAAAGAAAAAAGAAAAAAAATGTTGAATTCAGCATAAAGAGTAGAGTATAGGAGGTACGAGGGAAAACAATGAAATTACAAAGTATACCAGAAAATCCGAACCATTAAAGCACACATGACGTATCTAGTAAAATTCCATCGAAATATCCTACATAAAGTGGTCTTGTTTCTATTAAGGGGATTAGATCTGTGTTCAAATTTACTGAACTCTTTTTTTTTTTTGGTGAAGAGGTAGAGGTACTACTTGAGCTATAGAGCTCAATGATTGTTCCTAATTTATTAGGACAATTCAATGGTCTTCTCAATGCATATAATGTACTTGACTTATTTTTTTTTTTTTTTTTGGGTTTTCCATAATGTTTCATGGTCCAAATTCTGTAATCCATATTACTTATCCAAGTTTCCAAGATAAATTAGTCCTTTTTAGAATTGTTAAAGCTTTCTTTATTTATCCGGAATACATTGAATGAGTTTTACTGATTTCTTATTTATAGAAATAACCATATAAAAGAAAGATAATTTATTTCTTGTAGAAATTAAATTTAAAATGATCAATATCTAGAATGTAAGCATGGTGTAAATTAATGGATCTATAGTGAAACTATAACAAGAATCAAGTAGTTTTTAACACAAGCTCTAACTTACCCCTTCGAGAAGTACCAATATTAATGTCATGATCAGCATGTGGATTAATCCGTCGATATCTTGGACGAAATGGCCACAAAGATGTCAAATGGCTCCACCTCAAACTCCTACGTCTCCTACTCTCTCCTCCAACTTGAGAATCCTCAGACTCATTCTCTACTCTTACCTGCTGCTGATCTTCAGAATCAGAAGGCACTGGCAGCTCATGCCGGCAAATAGGACAAGAGTTATGAAGCCTTAGCCAAGGAACAATACAATCAGAGTGATATATATGCTTGCAAGGCATTTCCCTAGCTTCTCCACCAACCTTAAACTCTTCCTTGCACACAGGGCAATATTGTGAGTCATTGTTCAAATGCTCTTCTGTGATGCTCACGGTTGGTATTGCATTGATTGCTTCTTCTGGTGCCGGAGAAGGCCCTGGTCTATCATTTTCAGTCAGCTGCTCAATCATTTCGTTTAGTCCTGGCCCGAAAAAGAAATTTCTATGATCAAATCCTGAAGGTGCTGGTTGTGGTTGAAGTATTGGTCTAAAAGGGTCAGCAGGATCTAAAGGTCTAAGAATAATCCATGTCCGAGGTTGGCCTTGGATTTCAGGTTCTGTATCCGGGCTCTCTCTCCACCGCCGTCTTGAACGTGTCCGGGGTCTTGTTTCAAAACCTGGGGGAGGAGGCAAAGGATGGCCTAGGGATTCAGCTTCCGGGTCATGTAAACCATGGTGGAAGCGCCTAATTGGGGGGTCAAGCATGAGAGCAAGGGCCTCGAGTAGACGGGCTTCGGGGGAGGGATCAAAATCAGTGTGATCAATGACTAGTCTAGGCCTAGCTACGTTCATCTCAATGATGAACTGCCCCAAACAACGTGGACAAATAACCTCTGATGGGTTTGTAGAAGCAACCCTGACCATTCTGTGGCATTGGTAGCACCAGTAGAGAGGGTAGGTTGTTGGGTTGCCATTGTTTCGGACACGAGGAGGGCTCAATGACATGATTAGAAAGGTTGTGAGCTTGAAAGTTCAATTGGGTTTGGTTTTTTTTTTTGCTCTCTGGGATTAAGTTTATAGATTGCAGAAATCAAGTGGGGAAAGGTATATAAACAAGAATGGAACAAATAGAGAAAAGAATAACAGCTTTGTAAAGGTTGTGGAAAGCAATTATTTCTCTCTGTTGGGATTATGTTTGGCTTTGTAGGTTTTGTGTTCGCACTGTTTCGTTCTAAGGAAGGAAAGGATGAGTGAAATGTGATACATACAGAAGAGGCTTTTCTTGTGGGTTGGTTCTTGAAAGGTCGAATTGGGAGGGAAGGATAACGGCTAACTTACACAGGAAGAGATTTCCGAATCTTCTACTTTCCATGAAAATGCACTTTCTGTTTTGTTATAACGATAATCTAAAGAGGAATATGTGTTTAGCTAATTATGCTTGCAAATGTCATCCACGGAATGTCAGTTGGCTATAAATTATATATCACTAGTCGCTAACCCGTATGATGCACAAGAAAGTTTAGAAAAATGTTCAAGAAATTCTTCTTTTTTTTTTTTTTTTTTCCAATTCATCTTCCTCTAGATTGATGAAAGCTATAAGATTAACTCCTAAGTTAAATGTTGCAAGTTTGATGAATACATAATCGTAGCCTTTAAAAATATTCAATTCTAGACTTGCAAAAGCAAATTTATGAATCTTTACTCCTCCCTCGGCAAGCATAATTATTTTCCAATTAAATGGCCTTTCAAATAGGGTTTCTCATTATTGGTACATTTTGTAGTTGGAAAAGAGATATGCAAGTCTAATGTTTAGTTCATATTTCAAAGTTAGATGCTACTTAAATTTTTTTTTTTTTTTGGTGGAGAAATGCTACTTATAATTTGTTTCAAACTTTGATGATTGATCTATTTAATGAGGCATATTATATAAACTAATTCATTAAAAAAATGTATGTTACTTGAAATTCAATTGTTTGAAAACACAATCGGTGCTATCTAACAAATTTTCACTTTGAATTCGTTAAATTTTATTAAAATGCAAAACCCCATTTGAGACTAATAGGTATTAGCTAAACTATCTAGCCATGCAACTAAGTTGATAGAGTATATATTGTGTGTAGGAATGTGGATATGCATACACAAAAACACACAAAATTAAAATACAAATTATGTGTTCCTACTTCTCTATAAAATCTAAAAGGGAATAAAAACCAACATCAAAGTTGAATAAAAATTGTATCTGAAAGCAGGGATAGACCCATGTAGAGGCCTAAGGGGGCCCAATTTTTTTTTTTTTTTAGTATGTAAAATTATTATAGAAAAAAAAAAAAAAAAAAAAAAAAAAAAAAAAAAAAAACCTAGCACAACAGTCAGTAAGACTCCAAAACCAAATGGAAAAGCCAGAAACAAAGGAAAAAAGAAAAAAAAAAAAGAAAGAAAAGAAAGGGAGAGGTGAGAGCGAGACAGAGAAAGTGAGATACTACTGAGGAGAAGATTTGAGAAAAAATACCAGCATTGATGAATTTTTGTTAGCTTGGGAGTGGACCGAAATTCCTTGAGATTAATTAAGTTTTCCTTCAAGTGAACTCAATAGATATGCCATAAACATTCAGCTAAACACACAATATAAAAAGACTTTAATTACCCCAAAATGCCCTTTGCTTCTTATTCTATTGGACCCCCTAGTTGCACCCAAAGTCATGTGGCTGTTTTGGTCATTTTACCTTGATGTGGCATGTTGTGGTTAGATGGGTACATGTGGCAAATTCTCAGTGCATGATCTGGCATGATAAGGTGAGAGTGTAGGACATTTCTTTATTGTTTTTTTTTTTTTTTTTTTTTTTTTTTTTTTTTTTTTTTGTGAATCTAACATGTTTTTTAAGAATATTTTAATAGTAAAAATATAGAAAATATAAATAAAAATATTTTTAATAATTTTTTAATTGTCGCACTCCGCCGCACCTGCGTCCTACTTTTTCAAAAATTACCGAGTCCCACACTCGTACCCACACCCGAACCCAGAAACGCACCCGTGCTTCATAGATTAAATGCATCATGCATATTACCTAGATTCTAGTATTTGTCTTTAGTTAGTAACAACAACCGTTTGTGAGATAATATATATGATTCTTATTTTATTTGTAGATCATGAAAAAATCAACTACAATGTTTAATTTTTCAAAAGAAAATATTCAAATTCTTCCAAAGTTAATGTGGGATTGCCAACAACTAATGTTGCTATTCCAATTCCAGAAAATGTGAATGTTCCAATTCTAGAAAATATTTATTCCCCAATTCTGGAAAATGTTGATGTTCCAATCCCAAGAAATATTCATTCCCCAATTCCAAAAAATGCAGATATCCCAATTCTAGAAAATAACCATATATCTCAAACACAATTTCAAAAAGTTGATTTTGATATATTAAGAAACAATGATTTTTGGGTATATAGTTTATTAATACTATATGGATGCGTATTTGAAGTTTTTTTTTCCCCTTATCTCCGGCCCTCCTCCCCCCCCCCCCNCCTCAACCCTGCTAAAAAACCACCCTCCATTGTCTTATGTAATTCCCTAATTGGAATTTCTATCACCAAAATGAATATTGAGCTACTAAAGAAGCCTATCGGAGTACCATGGACCATGATTGAGAACCAAACAGTTGTAATGCAAAACTGAACCCATTTTTGCCATTTTTCACTAAAGCCAAGTCTTTCCAACAAGTAAAGCAATAAGTTCTAATTAATGTAATCATAAGCCTTTTCAATATCTAGCTTACAATTACCCCATAAATACCCCTCCATTATCTACTATCCAAACATTTGTAAGCAATAAGCCCTGAGTCAAGGATTTGTCTTACAATAACAAAAGCATTTTGTGTAGCTGACACAAAAATCTGAGAGTTTGATTCAATTGATTGGCCAGCACTTTTTGCAATTAAGGTAATAGATTGAAAATCCTTGATATTGATAGCACCACTCTTCTTTAGTACCAGAGTAACAAAAGTAGCATTCAACGATTTCTCAAACTTGCAATAACTATAGAACTCCTGAAAAACCAGCATACACCTAAGATTTCCCAATAATTTTTGAAAATTGCCATGGTATACCCTTCCAGCCCTGGAGCTATGTCCTCGTTGATATCTCTTAAGGCTTCATGCACATTTTCCTTTTCGAAGGATTTTCCACTCCAACTAGTATCTTCATCAATAGATGACAAATGCAATCTCTCAACCCTTGGTCTCCATTCAACTAAGTATATAAATTCTTGTAGAACTGGGTCACTTCTTCCTTCACCTCTACACTATCCAAGTATTTTATTCCATCAACATCAAGTTCACCAATAAAATTGGCTTGTCAATGAGAGTTATCCGTCAATGATCTTACCCCAAAAAAAAAGGAACAAAACTCAAGGGCATAGGCACTCGAAAAATATCTTCTTAAATTTGATCATTACATTCTTGTAAATATATGTTGAATGATGACTTTCTGGGTATAAGTAAAGGCTGGCATATTACCTTGCTGACATTCTTTTTTTTTTTTTTTGATAAGTAACGTAAGAATTTTTTATTAAAGAATAGCCAACCCAAGTACACTGGAAATGTACTACAGTGGCAGAAATTAGTTCTTTTTATTTTTATTTTTTTTATAGGTAATTTTTTTTTTTTTTTTGATAAGTAACAGAAAATATATATTAAAAAAGAACACAGCCATGTACATAGGAAATGTACTAGACAGGCAAAAACATCAAGAAACCAAATTACAATGATCAAACAAAACAGGAAGAGAAAAACAAGAAAAAGATGGTATAACTAGACACCATTCGAGAAGAGTAAAAAAGAAAAAAGACTTAAACTCAAGAATGGACCGTTCGTGACCCTCAAAGCTTTTGGCATTCCGTTCCCGCCAGATACACCACATCAAATAGTGCGGCACCATCCTCCAAATAACTATATTACGATGACGCCTGAAGTTACGTGACCAACAATCCAATAAATCCACTACCCTTTGCGGCATCACCCAACAAATACCAAACAAGCAAAAGACCGTACTCCACATCTCATAAGCCAAAGGACAGTGAAGGAGGAGATGATCTACAGATTCCCTACACCTTTTGCACATAAAACACCACTCAAGGACAACAAAATGCCTCTTCCAAAGGTTATCAATAGTTAGAATCTTGCCTAAAGCCACAGTCCAAGAGAAAAAAAGCTACCTGGGGGGGGAACCTTCGATTGCCACAACGATTAAAAGGATGAGGGAATAATTACAGTGGCAGAAATTAGTAACCCAAATTACAATGATCAAGAAGAACATGGAGGGACAAAGAAGTGCATGGAGGTAAAACTAAGCTCCATTCAAAGAGAGTATGGAAGAAAAATGACTTTATATCAAGGATCCACCCATACCAGTCCTCAAAGCATCTAGCATTCCGTTCCTGCCATAAACACCAAAACAGGCAATGTGGCACAAACCTCCAAAAATCTATATTTCTATGTCTTCCAAACTTGCCCTGCCATGAAGCCAACTACTCAATAACTTTATATGGCATAACCCAATGGATACCAAACAAACAGAATACCATAGGCTACAACTCATATGCTATCGGACAGTGAAGAAGAAGATGATCACAACTTGTATACTTAATGTTTTACAGTGCACAGTTGTGAGTTATTTCTTTTCTGATATATGGTATTTGAGCATAATATTTGAGCTCTAAGGAGGTTGAGCCCTAGTATGGCTCAGGCCGTTTGGCCACATTGTGTGATTGAGCAATTTAAGCATGTTTGATTGACCAATTGCTAGTTAAGTTATTTGTCTAGGTTTGGCTAATAGTAATATATGTCTGTTACGAAGAACAATGACCATCTTGTTATATCAATGTTAAGTCAATATATATAAATACCTGCTTTCTGTTGTGACTAACTGAGGTGCATTTTCATTTGTTTTAATAAAATTATCTTATTCACACACACACACAAACCTGAAGTGCTTTTTCTTTTCAATTTTATTTAAGGGAAGAATATTTACCTTGTATGAAATAATCATTAATTTGATTTGAATCTCCCTCTGATGTACTTGTGTTTTTTTATCATGCAAGGTACCTTTGGGTAGTGTTACTCCATTTGCACTTGTAAATGATTCAGCAAGGTAAGCAGTAATCTTTGTGCACATTGGGAGTTGAAGTTCTTCTTTGTTACAGTTTTTAATTTTTCATTTCATACATATCATGGTATTGTTATGCCTAGAATTTTATGTTTCTATGAAATGATTCAATTTTTGTTTTAGTCACTTCTTTTCTCTGTTATTGGTGTTGCGTTGATATCTCCATCAACATTGCTTTGAAATTTTTAATTTGCTTCAGAAAAGAGAAATCCTGAGTCCTGACATTGCTCTATCTCTGATAAAAATTTTTGTTAGTAATGTAAACTTCTCTTCTATTACTAGACCAGTTCTTGAGCGTGTGCAGGTGCACATGTGGGCATGCACTTTCATGTGTGCATAATTTTGTATGACAGATTAAGGCAGACTATTTGTGAAGTGATTCTTAATAGGCCATATATACTGCCTGCCCTTAACAGCCTCAACATCTTAGCCCTTCATGACACACACATAATCAGCAATAATCTGCCTCACGAACAGTTGCATGATAGGTTACATAACTTTTAGAAGAATAGGACATAACATGTAGAAGAAATTAGAAACTAGAAAGTAAGACATAATTAGGACAAACCTAAACACAATAATAAAGTCTGGAGTGATGCTAGCTGGTGGCGGATCCAAGTGGACTAGTAAGGTAAGCCTGGTTGGCTATGGACAGCTTCTTGCATGCTCCAGCATCACTGAGGAAGGCTCACCCAATCTTTTAAAACCTGAACTGTATAGGTGAACTGGAAAGGTGGTTTGTTAACTTGTTTAACCATGGGTTCTTCTGGTTTAATCATCAACATATTTACTAACTAAATGAAAAAAAAAATATAATAATATATAATAATATATTATTATAATAGTTAGATACTTATTTGAAGTATGCAAGTTTTATATTTAGACTTTAAAAAAATGCTAGATTTATTGAATTTTAGAGGGAAAAAATGAATAATGTGAATTTTTACATTTTCTTGAAAAATTCTCTGGTTCAACTAAAAGAATGGTTTAAGGGGGTGAACCAGTTTAACTGGTCAGTCTGGTCTGGTTTTAAAACACTGGGCACACCTTATTTGTCACTCTTTATTTTTCAGTTTGAGTTTCACATACATTTTCATGATGCAATTGATATAAGTTTGATTGTCCTCTGGAAGTTTGTTTCACTGACTGTAATAATAGAATCGGTTTTCTAGTATGAAATTATCCGGTTATTTGTTCTTTTGTTTGGGATATTTATTCTTTTGTTTGGGATATTTATAATTTATTTGTACCTTTATGTGGCATAGACTTTAATGTGCATCAAACCCCATTTAAGGAGAATTCCAGCAGAAATTATGCAACAATGTACCCTCTTTTCTGGTCCTTTCTTTCCATCTTCTCCTTTTGATGTTATCTTATATCTTTGCTTTGTGAAGAAATGTCTCCCTCCTTTTGGATCAAGGATTTAAAGGTCAGGAGCGCTGTTTGTTCCACCCACTATCAAATGATATGACAATTTGTAAGTGAGAATGGTAACTAGAAAAAGAAACTCTTTTGACGTAGTTTTTGAGTATTTTCTCCAGCTTTAATTTTGAAACCAATTTCACCTTGATTATTATGTGTGTTATCTTTTGTACATTATATTTTTAAAGGGTTCTGAGGGAAAAAGGAAAAAGAAAAAGAAGGGGGGGGGGGGGGTTGGTGGTTGTGCGAGTACGAAGGTTGTAAACTCTCTAAGTTTAATAGAATCATAACAAGTTTGAAGTATTAAATTTTTTGACCTCGATGATAATCACCATGTTTTCTTGTGAA